>NC_064633.1:225835616-226138647 GCF_023864275.1 Schistocerca cancellata
CATCTCTCTCTCTCTATCTCTCTATCTCTCTCTCTCTCTCTATCTCTCTCTGTGTCATTGAGACAACATTCATGGAGTTTTATAGCAATGCAACTAAACCGAACTATACGAGGAATGCAAAGCGAAGAAAAACGTATTTCAACCTCTGCAGACGAATTAAACAACTTATTTTCAGCAGCGATAATTATCAACCACAAGAAAGACTCATTTCTCTTAAAATATGTTTCCACACGCACATTAAGGACAGCAATGACCAGGGTCTTTTCTGAGGCTGTAGTTAATGATGTTGTGAGCAAAGGTATGATTAAAAACGTTGTCTTTAAGAACGGGAACAATAAAACAAGCATCCTCAATCTCTCTCTTGTAGTGCTAGGTACGCTACTGAGCGGAAGCAAAGGTCAATTCGACCAGTACCCAAGAATGATCACACAATATCACCAGGCGACTTCTAGGGTGATCCGCATATAACATACAATATTAAAAGTCTTGGAGTGCATCGTGCATGAACAGCTGATGGACTACCATAAGACTTATTGTAGATGTTAAGTATCAATCAAATCCCCGCGGTTTGGTCGTTGATCCATCGCTTTTCTCGTTATGCATCAGTGTTACTTCATCGTTACTAAATTCTTATAATTATCACGAGTTTTCTTAAAACATTTCTTACTCTGCTTCTTAAGGGTATCCAAGTACATTATCCTAAACCATGAATTATTTCAGCATAATCTTGGATCAGCACCTAAATTGGGAAGAACAAACTATCACGAATTTAGAGAATTTCTCTCTTGTTTACAAGCAATACCAAAACCTAAAAACAAATTCGCATCTATAATAAAATAAAACTTAGTCCAACCTTCAGGTCTACTAAATGTTTACTACCCCGTTGTACAGAGAGTGGACAAAAATGTGGAAACACCAAAAATGCAACACATTAGCATATCAACTAGGATATAGGAAAACCGTTGGCATTCAAAACAGCTTCTAGTCGTCTCTGAATGACACGATGTTAAAATGAAGTGGAAACGTGGAACGACACGTACAGCACAAAAGCGTAGAGGCCGACCTCGTCTGTTGACTGACAGAGACCACCGGCAGTTGAGGAAGGTCGTAATGTGTAATAGGCAGACATCTATCCAGACCATCACACAGGAAATCCAAATTGCATCAGGATCTACTGCAAATACTAAAACGGTTAGGCGGGAGGTGAGAAAACTTGGATTTCATGGTCGAGCGGCTGCACATAAGACACACATCACGCCAGTAAACGCCAAACGACGCCTCGTTTGATGTAAGGAGCGTAAACATTGGACAATTGAACAGTGGAAAAACACTGTTTGGAGTGACGAATGAAGGCACACAATGTGACGATCCGATGTCAGGGTGTAGGTATGGCGAATGCCCGGTGAACGTCATCTGTCAGCGTGTGTAGTTCCACCAGTAAAATTCGGAGGCGGCGTTGTTATGGTGTTGTCATGTTGCACCCCTCATTGTTTTGCGTGGAACTATCACAGCACAGACCTACATTGATGTTTTAAGGACCTTCTTGATTCTCGCTGTTGAAGAGCAATTCGGGGATGGTTGTTGTATCTTTCAACCAGATCGAGCAACTGGTCATTATGCACGGCCTGTGGCGAAGTGTTTACACGACTGTAACATCCCTGTAACGGACTGGCCTGCACACAGTCATGACCTGAATCCTATAGAAAGCCTCTGAGATGTTTTGGAACGCCGACTTCGTGCCAGGCCTCACCGACCGACATCGATACCTCTTCTCAGTGCAGCACTCCGTGAAGAAGGGACTGCCATTCCCCAAGAAACCTTCCAGCATCTGATTGAATTTATGCCTGCGAGAGTGGAAGTTGTCATCAAGGCTAAGGGTGGGCCAACACCATACTGAATTCAGTTATTACCGATGGCGGGTACCACGAACTTTTAAGTCATTTTCATCCAGGTGTCCGGATACTTTTGATCACATAGTGCAAGATTCCGGCTCTCGTGACAACTAGTGGCCAGTTCTCTATGATATAGGGGTGTCGGGATATTTTTGATCAGATTTCTTATATTCACCATTGCTACCACCTCACCAAAAACGAGGAAAATAATAAGTTAAGATAGGTCTTAGCTGGAAACCAGTTGGCCTCTATGGGCTTACAGCTTTCAGTCCTCAAGAAGACTATTGTTAACTCTGGTAGTTGCTTTTGCCAGTGAAGAATCAGAAACAATAATGAGCTCCCCTCTCATAGAGGGCGAATATTGAATGTCTAGTATAAAAGATCCAGTTCCCTATTAATGCCATGCCCTCAGTTACAGTAGTTTAGTGGGATGCTGATCATAATATTCTGCTCTACATATGCAGTAGTCTAACAAGATCGAAAATCGATGTGGTTGCACATTGTTAAGCGGACTTAACAGGAAAACAGTTTAGCAAAAATCCATTTTAGTTGTACGGTGCGAGGTAGCGCAGTGGTTAGCACACTGGGCTCGCATTCGGGAGGACGACAGATCAAACCCCGCGTCCGGCCATCCTTATTTGGGTTTAGCGTGGTTCCTCTAAATCGCTTAAGGTAAATGCTGGAATGGTTCATCTGAAAGGGCACGACCGCTTTCCTTCTCCATTCTTCCCTAATACGAGCTTGTGCTCCGTCTTTAATGACCTCGTTGCTGACGGGACGTTAAACACTTACCTCCTCCTCCTTCCCGTTCACCCCTCCCCCTCCAGTTTAGTTTGAAAAGGACTTCATTCTGGGTCTCCATTCGGCCTGCTAATCGAATCGTGCAACATTCAGAGCTATGGGGCATTCGGATGTGACATTGGTACGATGCTGGACTGCATGGGAACTTGAGAGCCGTCATTGTCGTCGTCAAAGTTCTGAACAATAAGTAACCGACTCCCATTAACATTCTGTGTCATCTCATACCTTTGGTCGGAGAACAGCAGCAGCCATACTACGAAATTACCGTCCCATCTATAGGCTTCCGTTAACACCACGAAAGAAATGGCTGAGTTTGGAGTGGTGCCCTGACCGCTGATGAACAGTGTTGCACTGCATACTGCACTATCCCTGATAACCATCGTCGGTGAGTATGGCGGCGACGTGCCCGGAGGTTCCATATTACCAATGTTTTGGAGTCGGACAGTGGTGTCATTCCTTACGTCATGACGTGGAGAGCCATCAGGTGTGACTTGTGTGACGTATCTCTACGAACTGTCTGCGTGATTCTGCAGAACATCGTTGTCCAGCATGATGTGCAGCTGGGACTAACTCGTACGTCAACTCTGTCCTAGTGCCAGTAAGCAGGATATCAAGGCCAGCTTGCCCCAGGAGAGAATACAATGGCTTTACCATACCATTCCCAACAGAATCTGTGCATGCTTCGAGCTCAGAAGGGGGCACCATGTCATTAAGATAAGTGGGTCATACTGTCAAGTCCTTCGTAAATGTAACTTGAGGTAGTAAATACCAAAATAAAATCACATACCCTCCAAAATCGTGAAGTTTCGTTTCGGTTCCGTCTCGGCTTCTCGATGCTCCATGACTCAGAGGACGGGCCCAGTTCATACCACGTAAATGCAACACACACCATTATGGAACCATGACCAGCTTGCACGGTGCCTTGTTGACAACTTGGGTTCATGGCTTCGTGGTGTCTGCGCCACACTCTTAACTCCTCCACCACTTCTTACTACCTGAAATCGGGACTCATCTGACCAGTCTACGATTTTCCAGTCGTCTGTGTCCAACCGAATTGGTCGCGGGGCGAGGAAGGCGCTACAGGCAACGTCGTACTGTTAGCAAAGGCACTCGAGTCGGTCGTCTGCTGCCATAGCTCATTAACGCCAGATTTCACTGCACTGTCCTAACGGATATGTTCGTCGTATGTCTCACATTGATTACTGGGGCTGTTTCATGCAATGCTGCTTGTCTGTAAGCGCTGACAACTCTACACAAACAGCGCTGCTCTCAGTAGTTAGGCGAAAGCCGTGGTGTGAGGTAATGCATGACATTTGGTACTCTCGGCACACTGTCGACACGGTGGATCTCGAAATATTGAACATCTTAACGACTTCCGAAATGGAATGTCCCATGTGTCTAGCTTAAATTACCATTCTGCATTCAAAGTCTGTCAGTTCCCGTCACGCGGCCATAATCACATCGGAAACCTTTTTAATGAACCACCGGGGTACAAATGAGACCTCCGCCAATGCTGTCCCTATCATACCTTGTGTATCCGATACTACCTTATTGTATACGTGCATATCGCTATCCCATGACTTTTGCCATCACAGTGCATGTGAAGTGTAACAACCGCTATCTCACACCTGGCAATCAATAATACAAAACTGTATTTTAACTGTTTCTGTATCGTATTTCCTAAGGCGGAAATGGTGACCAGCGCAGCATTTGCGTGAACGAGCGTGAAAACAGCCTAAAAACCTTCGTCCGTGACACCTCACTGTCTCAGAAGCAAGTGGGCTACACGACGAGCTGTAAGAATGTGTCATTTTCTAGGTGACTATTCCTTCTCTTTTTAATTTTTTTATCTATAACGTATAGCGATACTTAGCAGGAGCACGCCTCTCGTGATGGGTAATCCATGAAAGAAATCACGAAGAAACATTCCCACCTAGGTCTATCAAGCTAGGTACTTTATCATAATAAAACCCGGTGTCGCCGTTTGAGACTACAACACTGACTATTGTAGGCACAAAATGCAAAACGTGATCAAGTTATTGGAAACCAGGCACACTCTTTTTGAGGGTAACATAGATTTAAGTTATAAGTAATTAAATATCACTTATCGTAAGAGTAATGCGTGAAATCAGTAAGGACCCAAGTTTCTTATCCTCTGAATGCTACGTTAATCTGCTTCTATGGACTGAAAATGTTAACTTTGCTTTCATCATTACAAATCCAAGTTTTTGTGTAATAGCTATGTGCTTAAAGAAACTACCCTTTACTTCTACATCCATTTCTCCGCTTACTAAATCCACATTCCTAATAACAGCAAACAAGTGGAGAAATAAACGCAAGCATGGTCTTTGCAACTCAAGTGTGATAGTGTGAATAAGCAAGTTTTTAAAGTATGTAAGGTGTCCCAGGAGGAATAGTCAATGTTCAAGTATATATCAGGAATGATAATTTGAAGCAAAAAATTTCATATAGACATACGATCTACTCCAAATGGTTTCCAAGATAGAACACATTTTATGTACACACATCAAAATAAGGTTTGCATTACCTCGGTTTCGAGAGTTCCGGAACCTGTACAGAAAATTGGAATAGAGATCAACATAAACATCATTTCCGCATTTCCGCCCTTTTTATTGCACATGAAAACCACACATTGCATGTTGTACCACCATACAGCGAGACCTTCAGAGGCGGTGGTCCAGATTGCTGTACACACCGGTACCTCTAACAACCAGTAGCACGTCGTCTTGCATTGATGCACGCCTGTATTCATCGTGGCATACTATCTACAAGTTCATCAAGGCACTGTTGGTCCAGATTGTCCCACTCCTCAACGGCGATTCGGAGTAGATCCCTCAGAGTGGTTGGTGGGTCATGACATCCATAAACAGCCCTTTTCAATCTATCCCAGGCATGTTCGATAGGGTCCATGTCTGGAGAAGATGCTGGCCACTCTAGCCGAGCGATGTCGTTATCCTGAAGGAAGTCATTCACAAGATGTGCACGATGGGAGCGCGAATTGTCGTCCATGAAGACGAATGCCTCGCTAATACGCTGCCGATATGGTTGCACTATTGGTCTGAGGATGGCATTCACGTATCGTACAGCCGTTACGGCGCCTTCCATGACAAGCAGCGGCGTACGTCGGCCCCACATAATGCCAGCCCAAAACAGCAGGGAACCTCCACCTTGCTGCACTCGCTGGACAGTGTGTCTGAGGCGTTCAGCGTGACCGGGTTGCCTCCAAACACGTCTCCGACAATTGTCTGGTTGAAGGCATATGCGACACTCACCGGTGAAAAGAAAGTGATGCCAATCCTAAACGGTCCATTCGGCATGTTGGCCCCATCTGTACCGCACTGCATGGTGTCGTGGTTACAAAGACGGACCTCGCCACGGACATCACGAGTGAAGTTGCTCATCATGCCAGCCTATTGCTAAAATTTTGATATTTTGTTCCTCTTGGCGTACTTTTCCTGTACAAAAAATTTCAGGAGAGGTTTCGACACGTCGGATTGGACTGCTTCCTTGTCAGACAATTACGGTCATACGGTCCCCCAAGAGTGCACATGCGCATTTAAAGCAGTTGGTGGGATATTCGAATATTTATCGTAAACTCTACAACAGCTGTAATAGACGTGTACAATAATGCCTAGAGATGAATGTGTTAAAAGTACGTATCTTTCAATTGATATTTCATAAAATGCATGTTGTTGTGTTTACTAACTGTTGTACCTGTGAACTTTTGTAAAGTCTGACTATGTAATGTATAATACAGAACATAAATAACAAGGTACATTGAACGTGTTCTATCTTGGAAACCATTCGAAACATAGAATATGTCGATATGAAATTTTTTGCTTCAAAAGATCTTTCCCATCATGTCCCTTAATGTTGACCATTCCTCCTAGGACCCCGCTGTACAGAAGATTTTTCATGGCGAGTAGAGCTTCAGAGCTCTGCACTACTCACTGCAGAGCTGGGCAAGTGCACCATTTTTGAGAAAGTGAATTTCGGGGTTAGCCGCTCCCCGGCTTCAATTACGTGACCCTCGCCGTGAACGATAGGAATGTGCAGCGTCAGCTCACAAGCTCGAGAACACGCGCGGAAGAACATCCGATAATTAAATAATTCCCGCAGGGCTTGTCTCCAATAAAGGTTATCACGTGTGCATCCTTACTTGTCGTTTTATAAAATCTTTTTGCCATTAATAGCCTCATGTAACAGAAATCGCTAGATATTATTGCTGAATTTCATCTAATTAAATCAAAGCTTCGCGTTCCTCAGTATCGTTTTTGCTGTCGTCGAGCTTAACTGATGATTGTTTTCAGCACTTAATCTGTATTAGTAAAGGGTTTTGATTACTGTATGTGTTTAATAAAATTGGGTACCAATTGTATTCGAATGAAGTGGCTATAAAAAGTGGCGTAAATAATGACGTTATATATTCTAAACAAGTAATTTCAAAGACATTTGGCGACAAAAAGCTCTTTCTAAGATTAAATGATTTTTGTTCTTTTGTAGCACACAGACGGAATGGTGACCGAGTTATCAAAATGTAGTGTGATGTAGGCTACTCACTATTTGCGTTATCGCCATGAGTGCTAGAATAAAAACAGGTATTGAATGAATATACGTAAGTGAGGCCTGAAAGACGACAGAATTATTCATAACTCGGATATGAAGCACTATAGACTCATGAACCATCGAGTGCAGGTGCCTCTTGAATAACAATGGCGAAGCAAACAAGCGAGCTTTCAGTACAGAATTAAAAATCATTAGATGTTGGGCACGCAGAAATAATGTTCTGTCAGAAAATACGAAATATAGTAAATGAGTCTAGCACCGGTCCTCGGCACGAATCCGCCCGGCGGATTAGTGTCGAGGTCCGATGCGCCGACCAGCCTGTGGATGGTTTTTAAAGCGGTTTTCCATCAACCTCGGCGAATGCGAGCTGGTTCCCCTTATTCCGTATCAGTTACACTATGTTGGCGATTGCTGCGCAGACACCGTTTCCACGTACGGGAACCGCACAATAACCCTGGAACCCTGAATTCGGTGTGGGGCGGCGGTGAGGATGGTGGACTGCTGTGGCTTGTTGGGTTGTAAACCACTGAAGGCTACGGCGGGACGAAGCCTCTCCGTCGTTTTTAGGTCCCCGGTTTAATACACAACACACACAATACAAACGAGTCTAATAGCTTATACTACATCAAAAATGTAATTAAAGCCAGATAAACGAGCGATGGAGTTCTGGAAACAGATGAATATGCCAGGTTGCTTGTAATGCTAAACAACCCAGATTACAGAACTTGTTTCAGACTTTGCGTACCTTACAGTCCAGAAGTTTATTGATCGGACACGAGTATTTAATATTTACAGTCACCTTCGTAAATGCCTAACAGACATACAGTTCACAAGAAATACCGAGACTGCGTACAACAACCGTCTTAGTGAACTAAATGTAGTACTACACTGTGCAACAGACTTAAAGGATAACTCCATAATTGTCTTCCATCGCAACGCAGAAGTTTTAAATTTGCCTGCATCCTTCCTCTGAAATGATGCGAAAGCACTGCCTTTTGAGACATCACGCTTGGGTTCGTCGACGACGCTTCAAACAACAAGGTGTCGACACATGCGTAAAAAAAAAAAGAAAAAAAAGGACCAAATCTCAGAGGTTCACGTCACGTGTAGGATGGGTTAATGATCCCACATTGACACCAAATTTTACTGCAATGCTGCCCAACGCCACTGTGGACGTCCCACACGATGGGAAGGTCGTCACTGCCCCTATTACCCCCATCTCACCCCGTCTTTTGACGGTTCTGCGATGGAGGTTAGAAACGCAACGCCCGGTATTGAAATCACGCGGTTTTCTTGTGGGTGGTTGAGAAAAACATTCAAGACACACTGGCGCGCAGAATCGACAAGAAAAGGCCTCGGGGAGTGGCATAAAGGGCGTCAATTGAACCACCCCTTTGCTTGTTGCGTTGATTTCCACACACGTTGCGATCGACAACAACAACTCGCACTGCAATGAGCAACAGGACGACGTTCTTGACAACCTTTGGCACTACTAACGTCCCCGGACGTTTCAGCCATTCTCTAAGGACTGAATCGCTATTTAACGTGATCGCTCGCCTTTGGGGCACAGCGCGACCGCAATTTTTGCTCTCTTGTTCACGTAGAACCACTAGGTACCATTCAAACATTCGACAAAATTTGAACGTGATCCGAAGCAGCTAAGGGTGTTCATGCTTTTTCAGCTCTCCTGTTTTGTGACCATAGGTGATGCCACACTGACACGTGCGGGAATAGGCAAAGGATCCTCCTACTAATTCCCAATTCGGCCAAACCCTCGGTGCCACGCACCTGCCTTTGTTGAGCACTTTAAAAATGTATTTGTACAGACAGAACCCGTGACGAGAGCGCCAGGAGTCTACACGCAGGCTACGTTGCTGCTCTTTAGCCGCTTGACTGCTGTCCTTACATGTGATAGTTGGCCATCTGGAATCAGAGATTGTCGAAGAGGATGCCGGTCTGCAAGCGACTAGGACTTCGTCACGGGTTCTGTCTGTACAGGTACATTTTTAAATTTCTTAATAAAGGTGGGCGGTTGCTATCGAGGGTTTCGCCGAACCGGGGGTCTCATATTGATCCTTCACCGTTGTATTTACCCACGTGTCAATGTCGCATCCCCCTGTGATCACGCCACAGGAGGACACAAAATAGGACATTGGAAAAAGCATAAAAACCCTTAGCTGCTTCGGATCCTACACAAATTTCGTCTAATCGTTTTCGATGGTTCATAGTGCTTCCACTGCGTACACAAGAGTACTAGTTGTGGTCGCGCTGTGCTCCAAACAAGTGCTGCCACGTTGGATGGGAATGCACGCCACAATGTCCGCCTTACACGTCACATGAACATCTGAGCTGTGGCCTTCTTTTCACATATATCGACACCTTGCTGTCTGAAGCACTTTCGAGATAGAGTGTGACGTCGCAGAGTGCCACACTTTTGCATCATTACGAAGGAAGGCTGTACGCGCCTTTGAGCCAAATTTCAAACTTAAGCTACGCAATTGTTGGGAATTAAGGGATTTCGAAAACGTGATCCTTTAATTATGTTGCGCAGTACATTTTCAGCTCGGCCTTTCTATTAAAAAATAGTACCATTCACATCTACGGGCAGTGTGAAGGCCGTTTGCACTCCTGATAAGCACTAGGCCCTTGATATATGACACTAATAGGTTTGCGTCATATCAGTTTCCGTTAGTGGGCTTCGAAAAATCGAATCTTTCTGCATTTTCTTCCTTACCACTCCGTGTTTGAAGAGTAATAATATATAAAGAAGGAATCATTAGAAATAAGCTTCAATAGTTTTAAAGAGCTTTGGTGAAGAAAATTGACAGTGTTGTTAAGTTACGTGTGCTTGTAATTACAATGCAGCTACCGACTTAGGTCCAGTGTGAGCTGTAATTATCGTATGACTGCGAACTTGGCCGATATGCTAATGCGTTAAAGCGGAGCCGATTTACAATGGAAAAAAAATTAGTTCCAATTTGACTAACAAGTGCAAATTTGGCACTGTGCAGCATCTCGTCGTCGTTTCCAGTCCTCATATGGAATAAGTTGTGTAGGCGGCGGCTAGTAATAAAATCAACGTTACGCCTCTCTCACTTGTTTGACCTTTTCTGCCCACCTCCGGTTCCTGATGCGTCACGTATCGAAACATCTCTACGTGTCACAGTGCCCAATTTACAGCCGTTGTCCAAAACTGGAACTAATTTTTTTCCTGAGTAAATCGGTTCCCCATTTACGCATTATAATATCTACCAAGTTTCGCTGCGATACGATAATTACAGCCCACACTGGACATCCGTGAGTTGCTGCTCTTTGATTATAACCGCCTAGTACATAACAAACACTCAAAGAGATAAAATCGAGTAAAAAGTGCATCGGAGATCAGTACTGTCGTCAGAAGTAATGACAATTCCATTAGAAGTTTTAAAAGTGAATAAATATCGCCTACTTAAAATGAAAATTAATTCAAGGCTTAAAACAGACAAAAATTCGCCAATCTTACACATTTCCATTTGAAGCTATTAACTATCGACAAGCGTGGATTTCTGTGCACGCGACAAATACGTTAACCAATTAAACTTGTAATACATACGTCTGTTCGTTGTTCTTCGTAAAAGACTTTGCGGTTTTCTTTTTCTTTACTTTTAACACAGTATAGTAAACAGAATGAAGGTAAATTGAATGAAGGTAGTACAAGTAAAATGTTACCACGAAAAGATAAAATATGAGCCTTAACTACATTTCAGTATGTAAAGTTCTACTTTGCTACAGTTTCCTGCAACCATTGTTACGTCTATTTCAGCAATCTTAGGGCCGAACAAACAGATGATTCTGTATTACACGACGAATGAATACACTGCCTACATTTAGGTTATGTAGCGTCCTTTAGTAGTTAGCAATGTATTCCCCACTGAGACGAATATCTCGTTATTCCAAACCAGAACTTCCTGACTTCTTTATCTATTCACTTCATCCCTTTTATTTCTGAGAAACTGGTTAGTATTCACCAGTTATAGTTTCGCCCTTTGCAAGACAATAAATAAGGTAAATAAGTGACGACTCAGAGTACACTGGAAAAACTGGAAAAAGCCTTACCGACAAATGGAAGACTTACCTTTTTTCGCACAGGGTCACCGCCTTCTACTCGATCCTATGATCGCTGGACTCTGACCTGGACTCGTTTCTGTAATGACAGATTTAGTTAGGCTCCACGTTATGAAGCTAATTACTACCAGCCTCAGTCCTTAATTTTATAATAATTGCACATTGGTTTCACATTTACAATTCATAATAAATAAAGCGATTAGGTGCACCATTGGCAATAATTTAAATATAATACATCACAACTGTTGAATTTCTACAAAATCTTCTGTTTTTGCCACACCTAGTTAATTTCTGTTATATTTGGCAAAATTCAACTACTAAACAGTATCTTTCCACCAGTATGACTGAGCTAATAAATTAATAATATGTCCAATACATTACTGAAAAATTTGAGTCATTTTCACGGGGTTTTAATTATTGCGCTGAGGCAAAAACAGAAATTGGCTGGCAGACAGTTACTGGACTGCTGTAATGCACCTCATTTGTCAGGCAGCGGACAGTGTGTGGTCTGTAGGCGGCATAGGGCAAGTCATTCTGTACGCCCAGGGCAGACAGGGTGGCAGTATTTTCCCTGATAGCTCAGAAGCAAAGTGTTCAGTGATCTCTGAGCAGCAGTTCAAGTGTCTCTCTTGTTGCCTAGAAGCGGAGTGTCTGGGAGGATCTCTCTCCAAGCACTAAACAAAGTTTTCTATCCGAATTTAATATTCTTCGTGTCGGCGATAGATTTATTTAGTAGAAACTTTTGTTACTGGTCTGTAACGCCTTCTGTTCCCAGATTAAAAGACACATATGCTCGCCAAAAAAGTTCCTCTCTGAAATCATTCCTGCATTATTTAGAGCTACATTTAGTTTTTCTGATATCTACAAGCACTGTATTCATACAAGTTGTCACTTTGTCAGTTCTCATCAGCCAGCGCCTTTATTGTGACAACATGTAACAGGCGCTGGGTGAGTCAATGGCGCCAAGAGGCGCTTCTGAGGTGACTTTCCATGCCTCGCCTCCACACTCCAGGCTACTACAATCCACGCCCCGGCCAACACAGCACACAGTCCAGCTACAGAAAGAAATCTCCTCACTTCAAATATTTCTAGAAATTCGTTTTCATGTTTCCTTTTGATCGGCAGTCAACAAATGCTGCATGTATCATTACAAAGTTCTCTCATTTTTAATTCCATATGAAAAACAGAGCCGCGCGGGATTAGCCGAGCGGTCTCAGGCGCTACAGTCATAGACTGTGCGGCTAGTCCCGGCGGAGGTTCGAGTCCTCCCTCGGGCACGGGTGTGTGCTTGTCCTTAGGATAATTTAGGTTAAGTAGTGTGTAAATCTTAGGGACTGATGACCTTAACAGTTAAGTCCCATAAGATTTCACACACATCTGAACATCTGTAAAACAGAGACATTTAATTTCACATACTCTAACATATTTTGCACTTGTTTTTGACATTTTCCTCTCTGGTTTCAGTTTTGGAACGTCCGTAATGGCGAACTTTTTTATGAAAAATCCAATATCACTCAAGGAGCTTACAATTTTCGTTTTATGAAAGATCCAATATCACGCAAACAGCTTACAATTTTCGGCAAGTTTGGTTAAATTTACAGTACTATAAGTAGCTCAAGAATTTTATACTCACATCATACTCTATTTTAATGAAACAGGAGTGTACTTTTACAAGCGGTGTAAAATAAGCTGCTCCGTAGAACAGTTCGTCCCTTGACTTCGATATACAAGGGCATGTTGAAAAGTGATACCTCTGAATTTTTTTATGTGAAAGCTTTTTAAATAAAACAAACTTTATTAAAATTATACATCTTTATTTATTTCTCAACATCGTCACCATCGCGACGAACACGTTTTTCTAAAAAAAAGTCCACTTTGTTGATACAGTCATTGAAGAATGTTTTATTTCGTTGACGGGGCTACAACTTCACCTCTGCTTGCACCGCTTCATCACTATTAAACTTAAGTCCTTGAAGGTGGTCTTCAAATTCTGGAAGCAGATGAAAATCGGATTGGGCTAAGTCGGGACTGTACGACGGATGATCAACGACAGTGAACCGAAGACGTCGGATTGTTGCAGATGTCGCAGCACTCGTGTGTGGTCTGGCATTGTTATGCTGAAGGAGAGGGTGCTCCACGTGCGGACGAACTCTTCGAATTCGAAACAGCACGATTACAGCACGTTGTTTCTGACACACCGACGTAGTTACGTTACTGCTGAGGGCTGCAGATATGTAGGCATGAAGAATAAAGGTATACATGGTTATAATTAAATTTGCGATACTTGAGCTAGTATAGATAGAAAACTGTTTACCGTATGGATGCTCAACGTTCAGACTCTGTGTTACAGGATTAGCGTTGTTAGTACTCTTAGTGTCATGACTTGCCGTTCGGCGCCGTTACTGGTACGGCGACGTAGGTTTGAAGCAAGCATCAGTGTACATTTCAGCTGCAGACAGTCAACGTGGATCTGGACAAGGTGAGCAGAGCTTTACTCTTGAAGCTGCTTTATCATAAACAACAGCGATAATGCTACTGCTCTTCGCAGGCATCAACGCAATAAAGGAATACGTAGAGGGCCTCTTTCCGCACCGAGGTTGAAGAACGTGATTCTACAGTTTGAATTAACTGGAAATTTTGTAATTGCTCCCTGGAGAAGGCGACGGCCGATTGCGCCACAATTTGTCAAAGAAGCTACTGTTACCATGGCTGAGACTGCTGGACACAAAGGTGGTACGACAGCTGAACATCTGATGAACCATCGTAGTTTAGGGCAGCAGTGGAGCAGTCTCTACTGCAGTTACAAGCTGTTCTGGATGCAGATTATCGTCACATTGAACAACGTTTGTAACTTGGAACGTAAATTAAATTTACCCTCTCATGCGGAAAGTAAAATGTGTTTCTTCCAACGGTTCATTCGTTACTTCTCTTCTGCATGTCCTTACGAAAGTCACTCGTTTTTCGTGAGAACCCTCTCAAGTAGCGAAAGTTTAACCGTAGCCACCGTGTAGAATATTAATACCTCTTTTGTTATTTAAAAAGCTTTAACAGTTTCCATATGAAAAATTCGGAGGCATCACTTTATCAGCACGCCCTCGTAATAAATACAAACTTTCATAAGTCCATATCTTCCACACAACTGAATATATACGCTTGAGAGAAATATCGACTCACGTATCAGTACTAAAAATTTATTTTGGTGTCAACTCTTAAGTACCCCTTTGGGGAGTCCCTTATACAGCTATCTTGCTCGTTCGCTGAGACTTACAGGTATTATGTACCTAGATATGTTGAAGATTGCGAGAACATCGCGAAACTTTCATTTTTGTTTAGGAGGGACCAGAAACCAACTGCCACCTGCATGCACCTACTTAACAATGAACTATGTTAACGATGGCTGGGTAGTAAGTGGAGTATGGATGCCACATGCACCACTGGCTTCCAAGGACGCCAGATTCATACTATGTGATATATATATATATATATATATATATATATATATATATATATATATATATATTTTTTTTTTTTTTTTTTTTTTTTTTGTAGCGGTATCATGAAAAATTCCGTCTGTGTGCATCCCTCGCAAAAACTTGAGGTGAACTGCGACGTCACGGAGCAACAGCAGTGGCTACAGATAAGTTCACAAAAGTGCGTTGAGGTGATAAAAGTCATGGGATACCTCCTAATTTCGTGTCGGACCTTCTTTTACCCGGCGTCGTGAAGAAACTCGACGTAACACGGACTCAAGAGGTCACTGGTGGGTCCCTGCGGAAATATTGAACAATGTTGCCCCTAAAGCCATCCACAATTCCAAAAATGTTATTGGTGCAGGACGCTATGAGTGATCTGATCTCTAGATTATGTCCCGTAAATGTTCGATGGGATTCATGTCGGACGATCTGGGTGGCGAAATCATTCGCTCGAATTGTCCAGAACTTTCTTCAAACCAATCTCGAACAGCTGTGGCCCAGCGACCTGACATCTTTATTTGCATACTTGAAGTTCATGAGTGCCTGTAGATAAGCTCCAAGTAGCCAAACATAAGCATTTCTAGTCAGTGATCAGTTCAATTGGACCAGAGGACCCAGTGGATTCCATGGAAACACAGCCCACACATTATGGAGCCACCACCAGCTTTCACAGTGCCTTGTCGACAACCTGGGTCCATAGCTTCGGGAGGTTTGCGCCACACTCGAACTCTGTCATCAGCTCTTACCAATTGAAATCTGGACTCATCTGACCAGACCAAGGTTTTTCAGTCATCTAGGGTCCAACCGATATAATCACGAGACCAGGAGAGGCGCTGCAGGTGATGTCGCGCTATTAGCAAAGGCAGTCGCATCGTTCATCTGCTGCCATAGACCATTAACGCGAAATTTCGCCAGTGTCCTACCGGATATGTTCGTCGAACGTTCCACTTGATTTCTGAGGTTATTTTACGCAGTATTGCTTGTCTGTTAGAACTGACAACTCTGTCGAAACGTCGCTGCTCTCGGTCGTTAAGTGAAGGACGTCGGCCTCTAGATTGTCCATGGTGAGAGGTAGTGCCTGAAATGTAGAATTCTCGCACACTCTTGACACTGGTCTCGGAAAATCGAATTCACGAACGATTTCCGAAATGGAATGTCCCATATGTCTACCTCCAACTACCATCCGCATTCAAAGGCTGTTAATTACCGTCGTACCGCAATAATCACGTCGGAAACCTTTTTAATGAAACACCTGATACAAATGACAGCTCACCATCCACTGCCCTTTTATACCTTGTGTACGATATACTACTGCTATATCTATATGTAAATATAGCTATCCTATTATTTTTGTCACCTCGGTGTATGAGACGAATCTGAGTATCGTCAGGACGCTTGTCGTTCGTTTAGTGGAGGGCACATCGAACAGTTGTGAAAGGTGAATGTAAATTTTGACCCTTTACGTAACCTGAAGGTTGTATGAATAGGCATGTAAGATATATACTCTTGCCAAATTGGGCTGTTCTTTTGGCAGTAAAAAATTTATAGCTATTTGCTTAAGTTATCGCAAGGCTCTCTCCTCATTCCTCTTGAACAATGGTTTCCAAGCTCACTTAGACCATTACCTCTGAGTGCAATTAGGCATAAGCTAGTATCCCCTCCCTCCCCTTCCCCCTTCCCCTCCCCCCCATCTGTTGCCTGACCTCCACCACATTATCACCAACTTTAGCACCAAACTAAACTGACTTTTCTTGAAACATTTTTATTTTTAAAATGATTAAGGAGTAATGATATTTTGTTTGTATTTATGTGTGTGTTTGTATGTGTGTGTATGTGTTTTTGCATGAAGAAGGAATTCGTGGTGCAGCGCAAGTGCCACCCACAACTCCTTCTCAGATAATCAAGTGAGGGTAGACACTTGTAACAAAACATGTTTCCTCTGCATTACTCCTCTCCATTGCGACACTCACTTGACCTGCACACTGCGACCCCATTTAAAACAATCAAGTTAAAATGTCTGCACTGTACTTAAAGTTCGTAAATCACATGCTTGCTGTACTCCTTACTTCTGAACTTGCAGAAATTGGAAGACTTCAGGCTGTTATTGCCATGTATCTGACCACAGCCCGTAACAGTATAATAATAATGCTGTGTGCAGCACTATAGTAGCGCTTATGTACACTAGTGTCCAGAATTAAAGCAACAAATGGAAATTTTGCAAGGTTATGTTTATTTAGCCACAAAACAGTATAAGCAGGTGATAGTAAAATAGCAGCAATGTAAAGAACACAGAACGTAAACAATTGCAATATGCATAACGGTAGACAAAAACGTTCTTAGTTTTTTCCAACTTAACGGTTTTGCACAGACATTCCTGCAACTGGTTAATGTTCTCAGTATGGGGTGTCACCATCTGTAGCAGCAGTACAGGCCTGACAACGACGGGGCATGCTGTGAATGATATCATCAATCTCATGACGAGTCAACAACGTCCATTCTTCCTGGAGAGCCGCTCGAAAGTCTTGGAGAGTGATTGGTGGATGCCGACACGATGCAACCTGATTCCCTAGCGCACCCCAGACTTGCTCTACGGGATTCAAATCGGGAGAGCGAGCAGGCTTCGCCATGCGTGCAATATCTTCCGTTTCGGGGAAAACATCAACCGCTCTTGTTCTTTGAGGTCGATCATTATCGTCCATCAATACGAAATCTGGGCCGGCCGGGGTGGCCGAGCGGTTCTAGGCGCTACAGTCTGGAACCGCGGGACCGCTACGGTCGCAGGTTCGAATCCTGCCTCGGGCATGGATGTGTGTGCTGTCCTTAGGTTAGTTAGGTTTAAGTAGTTCTAAGTTCTGGGGGACTGATGACCTCAGAAGTTAAGTCCCGTAGTGCTCAGAGCCATTTGAACCATTTTTTTAACGAAATCTGGGCCCGCACCAGCTCGTAACAACCGCACATGAGGTCCCAAGACCTCGTCACAATTTCTGCGAGCAGTTAACCCTTGCCGATCCAACCATACAATTTCAAGGAAGGTGTTCAGGTGATCAACATAATCCTTACACACAACATTATGGATCCTCCTCGGTATCGGTCTCTTTCTATAATGTTTGGGTTCCGAAATGGAGTTCCGAGTTCCCTTCAGATACGAATGCGTCGAGAATCACTGTCCAGACCAAATTGGGACTCATCTGTCAGAAGAACATTGGTCCACTGTTCGACCGCCCAGGTGGCATGTTGACGACTTCACTCTAGACGTTGGCTTCTGTGAAGACGCATTAGAGGTACACATACAGCAACAATAAAGGCCACTCTGTCGAAGCCTTCTGTGCACAGTTGGTCACGATACAACAAGTCCAGTGGATGCTGCGAGGTCAGATGTCAGGTGCAGTGCAGTACTAAGGCGGTACTGTCGTGCCCTTACATCCAAATAACGGTCCTTTTTTTCTGATATCGCACGTGGTCGGCCCTGCTCTGATCTTTAGGGTACTCTTTCTGTCTCTATCAACTCCACCGCAGATAGTCTGGTAGGCGACTTCTTTGTGCCATTCTGCACCGTCGGTGAGTGTGTACATAGCGTGTGAATGTGGGACTACCCGGCAAACACTACCCCGTTTGATAGGTGCCCTGACGTCATCGTTCATGTGGTTGTCCGTTGACCGGAATGCCATTTTCCGTGCAGAACACTACTGTACGAACACCTGTTACAGTTTGTATGATTATGTCGTGAATTAGACACATAACGGAGAAATAGCTGTTCGTTGCTTTAATTTTTGACACCAGTGTAGCTGCTGCTGCGTCGTGATGTCAATTGATTCATTTACCTGTTTCGAAGCGAGTAACGAAGCAATTTATGGACTAATGCAGGTACTATCTACAACTTGGAAAAGGCATTTTCTTGAGACATTTAGCATTTGTTACATGTAGGTCTCGCTTCTGTCATCAGCAATATACAGGACTAAACACAACATGTATGTCTAGTTTGTGGACTATGTGAGTAACCTGTAACCTGCATTGCATTAATGTCACTAACTGAGAAAAATTAATTATTGATAATTTATATAATCAATATTAGTCTTACAAAATTGTGATAATGGTAATGATATTTTGAAAATAATTTAGTTTAGTGACTGAGTCAAATTGATTAGTTTTTACCCCTCAGAAAATTTTCTTTTACCCCTTAGGGGTAATTACTCCCAGGTTGGGAGCCGCAGTCTTATGAAACAAGATTAATCTTTTAGAAATATTCTTCACTCTCTCTTAGCAGCGTACAGAAGATTATCCAAACTAATGAGAACATTCTTGTGAGACACTTTGTGAAGATGAAATAAAACACCTGTTGAAAGGTACAAGAGACGCTATGCTACCTTGTTATCACTATCTGTACTCTGTCCAACCGGCGAATCTCAGCAATTACGCTCGAACAGATACTTGGGTTGATCCGTAACTGGTTCCATGGAGTCCAGTGGACTGGGATGTGTGGAATACCGCTGTCTGCCTGGAAGCGGCGCTCCGAGGCAGGTTAGCGAGGGGCGGCGGCCCGCTGCCGGCTGGCAACTCGCGACCTCTGACCTTTCGCGGCCCACTGACCTCACCCCTGCCCGCGCCTCTGAGTCTGCGAACACGCGGCTACCGCCCGGCGCACGGCAGCGGCGGACGCGTTGCCAGGCATCCGGAAACTCGCGCGGCAGCAGTGCTTCACCACCTCATCTCGCTTCACCTCACCTCGCCTCACCTCACCTCGCCTCTCTATGCTCCGATGTTATTCACCTCAGCCAACCATCGTTTGCATTTTTGTACAAGGGCGTGCTCAAAGGTAATGCCTCCGAAATTTTTCTGTGAAAACCGTTAAAGCTTTCAAAATAAAACAAACGTTATTAACATTCCAAATCTTTATTCTTCATATCGACATATTTATTTCTGCCGACGAGGACATTTGTCTCAACGAGAGACCTGTTTCTTGATAACGTTACTGTAGAATGTTTGACTTTATTAGCAGAGCCGCAACCTCACCTCTGCTTGCACCGTTTCATCACTATCAAAGTGAGATCCTCCAAGGTGTTCATGTTTTGGAAACATATGAACTCTGCTGGAGGAGGATAGTCGATGACAGTGAACTCAAGGTGTCGGATTGTTGCAGATCTCGCAGCGCTCGTGTGTGGTCTGGCACTGTCATGCTGAAGGAGGGGGTTCTCCATGTGTGGACGAATTTTTCGAATTCTAAACTCGATTACAGCATGCTGTCTCTCACGCACGGACATAGTTACGTGACACAACACCATGTTACGCACAGCAGTTCGGAGCTCTCTGCCGGCAGAGGACTGTAAATATGTATACATGAAGAATAAAGACGTAGAATGTTAATAACGTTCGTTTTATTCAAAAAGTATTAAGATTTTTCACATACGAAATTCGGGGGCATTACTTTTCAGCACGCCCTCGTAATTAACCGCTATTTTTCTGGATTATTTTCAGCTGACGCTTTGGGCAAGTAAACCTCAGAGTCAAACCAGCCAATTGGTGGTGGCCTTTTTTTTTCACAGAGGGAGTTTCAGTACTGCTCGCATTATCTTCACACACGCTTACAAAGCAATATTGCCTTTTTCTTTCAAATCGTCCGCAGCTCGTGGTCGTGCGGTAGCGTTCTCGCTTCCCGCGCCCGGGTTCCCGGGTTCGATTCCCGGCGGGGTCAGGGATTTTCTATGCCTCGTGATGACTGGGTGTTGTGTGATGTCCTTAGGTTAGTTAGGTTTAAGTAGTTCTAAGTTCTAGGGGACTGATGACCATAGCTGTTAAGTCCCATAGTGCTCAGAGCCATTTGAACCATTTTTTTTTCCTTTCAAATCCACCTTCTCCCACTATGTTCATAAATATACTAACATTCTGTCAAAGATTACACAGTATACCTGCGTACAACCTGACAGAACGTACTCAGATGCCAGCCACAGTGGCTGTATCGTCATGTTTAGCTACAACAGGTACACCATTTTCTTCCAAGAAGAGTGCGTTTCGCTCTAAATGTAATGTAAAAATTACGCCTTGGACGGCACTTTCGCTGTAAAATACTGCTCGTACGCTGGTATTTCGCAGCATTTATTGGTAGTTTACGCGTTTATCTATATCTCGCGTATACATCACGGACTGCGTGAATCAGATACCTCACTATTTTGTAAAAGTCCAACTTCGTAAATATGATTTCGCACATAAGGACTCATTTATCCTGGCATCTTATCCGCACTGAAACCCAGAGAATATTCATCTATATAGTCATCGAGATTCATTTTTTCATGCGCCTCCTGCAATTCGAGTGCCGTCGATTTACTTTAGCGTGACATTGTTTATTACTCTTCATGTCCGTCGGTGGGTTAGTGTCACTCATGGCTCCTTCTCGTCGTCGATAAATTTAGTGATGTTAATGACAAATCCTCATTCCTGTCTGCGAAGACATTTCCGACTGCCACTTACCTTGCTCTTACTGTGGGATAACAAATGACGTACGCTTTGAAATGGAACGTGTCAGCAGTTGGTTATGTGGCCAATTTAGTTCCTGCTATACTTGAAACTTACGTTTTCTTTGTCGACTAATAACTCACCCTGGAAGTGTTTGGAATGACCGACCTTTAGTTGAGGATGTATATGAATGTGTCATAGCATTCACCAACTGCATAACTACTCTGTCTTTCTTTTGTCTCGATATGATAACGTAAAGTTTGCACGCAATAATGCAGTATGACTGATCAGCGTTGTACATAAAAGTTGTGAGTATAACAGCAAGTTTCGTCTTCACATCAGCTACCAATTTCTGTATGGTTTTGCCCGTTAATGGCACGTCGTCTACACTTTACCTGAAGTATACTTTGTAGCTTTGCGACTTCTTGTTCTGTTGCATTCCTGAATTTGTTAAAGAAGCCTGGAAATCAGCAATTTTCATTTCAATAGCAGTTCGGAGGGCCCAGTCTCATAGACCTACCGGTAACAGTGCATTGTCTCTCTAGAGCAGTTCTAAATCTTTCGAATAGGTTTTCTTTCATACTTCTGTCAGTTTCATACTGGCACACATTACATACTTCGTGTAATTGTTTCGTCCATTAACAGAACAAATCTGGAATGCAACGAAACTAGCTTCGCACAATGCTTAACTTTAAGATTTTTCTCCCTTCTTCATTTAACCACAAAAATTTACAGCCTTTTCCTTGTCAGTGAAAGATCGAAGTACATGTTTTCTTTGGGTGAGGAAGACATTTTTGTTCCGGGCTCTTATTGGCACAGCTATCAGCGTTCGAATCAAAATTCACAGAATGAGAGTTATTTCCTATTTCTTCTGATGTTTCCACAGTTTCTAACGGAATGTCAACGTCATTCAAATGAATGTACAACTAGAAAATAACACACATGCAGTTCTTCAGGAGAAGTATGAGATTTCGAGAGCATACCAAGTTCTTCATATTTTATTGTCTCAGGATTGATAATGTTAGTTTCATTCTACGTTACTGTGAAATCTTCACTACCGAAGAAAATTACTATCGTAAAACAAAGGAGTGAGGGAGGAATGTTGGGATCTAATCCATGCTGACAGTGTGGGTATTACAGAGTACAAGCTCGGGCTGAAGAAGAATGGGCACGAAAACTGGGCGAGTCCTTTTCTCAGGAACCATTCTTGCACTCGCCTTAAGTGATTTACATAAAAACTGCATCTCGTTGGCAGGACAGGGATTTGAAACCTACTCCTTCCAAATACGAGTCTAGTGCTTGACCACTGCGCCATCTCGCCCGGCCAAATACGCGATACTCTAGTTAACACTGAAATTCGCGACAATCATTCACACCAGCTTGGAAGAAGAGTGGAAACAGACATAATTATAGAAAGAGAGAGAGAGATACAGATACTTGAAAAGAGGGGAGAGGAGGGAGGAGGGAGGGGGGAGGGAGGTCCGGGAAGAGAATCAAAGACAGAAAATTTAATATTGACCCTTAACTACTCCAGGACGTTTCTACCAGAAATTGGAAACAATCATTCCTTAATGACAAAAAGATTGTATCAGTAAAACAGTCTAGTTTCGCTGTCATTCAAGAATGGTATTATACTTTTCAAACATAGATCGATGGTATTACTTGTTTCACTCATGGCTTGAAAAACCATCCAAGGTCAGAAGTGCAGATGCTTTCTTACGAAGAAACACAGTGGACTTATATGTTGCCGCATGAAATTTTATTCAAAGATAAACCAGTGAAACAGTCGTATATTTAATATTTGTGGAGACAGAAAACAAACATTTAATCCGGTACAAGAAAGGTAATCGAACAAACTTTACAACCGGGGAATAACTTAGAAGGGAAACAATAAGTTAAAGTACTATGTAAATGACAAAGTACGTTCGCGAGTGTGCGTTGTCGTTATTCTTGTGTGTTTGTTGTATTTAGCTTTCGTTTTATTTTTTTCCTTTTTTGTTGTTTCATACCCCACGCCCAATATGGGCGGGGGATGGGCTACCAGCAATACAGTTCCCCACTCATCAGCCAAGCGAATTAACAAAAAGTACGATGAGAAATATAAACAAATTTTGTTTTTTTTCTAATTTAAACTAACAATCAAGGACGAACAATTATAAAACGGAATTACATACATTTTAAAATCACATCGCATGAAGCTAGAAAAAAGTATGGAGATGAGAGGTAGGAGCTGAGGAGCATAGTGGGAAATATGGTCGGCGGGATAAAAGAGGGTGAGGAGCAGTGTGTCGTGTGGGTAGGCCAGTGGTTGCAAGAAGAAAAGGTTGGAGATGGCTGCAGAGGGAAAGGAGAAAGGAGTCCTGATGGGGAGTGCGATAGGTGAGGAATAGTTAAAGTTGGCAACTATTTAGCACGCCATTCGGTAAATCATTTCAATGGAACAATCTTAAAAAAAAAAAATACTTTTTGAATTAACCCATACACTGACCTTATCATACACTCCTGGAAATTGAAATAAGAACACCGTGAATTCATTGTCCCAGGAAGGGGAAACTTTATTGACACATTCCTGGGGTCAGATACATCACATGATCACACTGACAGAACCACAGGCACATAGACACAGGCAACAGAGCATGCACAATGTCGGCACTAGTACAGTGCATATCCACCTTTCGCAGCAATGCAGGCTGCTATTCTCCCATGGAGACGATCGTAGAGATGCTGGATGTAGTCCTGTGGAACGGCTTGCCATGCCATTTCCACCTGGCGCCTCAGTTGGACCAGCGTTCGTGCTGGACGTGCAGACCGCGTGAGACGACGCTTCATCCAGTGCCAAACATGCTCAATGGGGGACAGATCCGGAGATCTTGCTGGCCAGGGTAGTTGACTTACACCTTCTAGAGCACGTTGGGTGGCACGGGATACATGCGGACGTGCATTGTCCTGTTGGAACAGCAAGTTCCCTTGCCGGTCTAGGAATGGTAGAACGATGGGATCGATGACGGTTTGGATGTACCGTGCACTATTCAGTGTCCCCTCGACGATCACCAGTGGTGTACGGCCAGTGTAGGAGATCGCTCCCCACACCATGATGCCGGGTGTTGGCCCTGTGTGCCTCGGTCGTATGCAGTCCTGATTGTGGCGCTCACCTGCACGGCGCCAAACACGCATATGACCATCATTGGCACCAAGGCAGAAGCGACTCTCATTGCTGAAGACGACACGTCTCCATTCGTCCCTCCATTCACGCCTGTCGCGACACCACTGGAGGCGGGCTGCACGATGTTGGGGCGTGAGCGGAAGACGGCCTAACAGTGTGCGGGACCATAGCCCAGCTTCATGGAGACGGTTGCGAATGGTCCTCGCCGATACCCCAGGAGCAACAGTGTCCCTAATTTGCTGGGAAGTGGCGGTGCGGTCCCCTACGGCACTGCGTAGGATCCTACGGTCTTGGCGTGCATCCGTGCATCGCTGCGGTCCGGTCCCAGGTCGACGGGCACGTGCACCTTCCGCCGACCACTGGCGACAACATCGATGTACTGTGGAGACCTCACGCCCCACGTGTTGAGCAATTCGGCGGTATGTCCACCCGGCCTCCCGCATGCCCACTATACGCCCTCGCTCAAAGTCCGTCAACTGCACATACGGTTCACATCCACGCTGTCGCGGCATGCTACCAGTGTTAAAGACTGCGATGGAGCTCCGTATGCCACGGCAAACTGGCTGACAGTGATGGCGACGGTGCACAAATGCTGCGCAGCTAGCGCCATTCGACGGCCAACACCGCGGTTCCTGGTGTGTCCGCTGTGCCGTGCGTGTGATCATTACTTGTACAGCCCTCTCGCAGTGTCCGGAGCAAGTATGGTGGGTCTGACACACCGGTGTCAATGTGTTCTTTTTTTCCATTTCCATGAGTGTATCTTGTTAATATAAGCACATTCGAATTCACAAGGAAGAAGATTGGTACGAGGTGCGTTCAAGTTACAAAACCTCCGATTTTTGCGGCTTGTTTCAAAATACGCGTGGCTAGTTGTTAAAGCATGAGAGAAATGGCAGCAGTGTACGCCACACACAACTCTAACGAAAGGGAAGAGAGTGAGGACTGTTCTTGACACTTAAATTGGCAACGTTTTCATTACAAGAAGAGCATATAAACTTTCGTTTTCTCCATTTGCGTGGTTTGATACCGATTTGAAATCATCACCAGTTAAGTGAGACATGTAACGATGTCTTGAATGTGTCTAATGTGCATTAGTGGGTATGACAGTTCAAAGAAAGTAGAACGTCGTGTGACAAGAAACCAAGAAAATCTGAGCCTCGCACCAGCCGGTCTGACGACTTTATAGAGCGAGTGGAGATAGTTGTTTTCGAGGATTATCGAATGAGTGTGGAACACATCGTCTCCAAAGCCAGTAATTCCGTGAGATCTGTGCACACAGTCCCGCATGAAGACCGGCAAAGGCGAAAAGTGATCTCGAAGTGTGTGCTATCAATGCGTACAGACGACCAGAAGGCTGCACGCGTGGCGTGTTGCCAGGCATTGTTGGCAAGTTATTCTGGCGTGACTGGATCTTCCTTTTCATCGACAGTGACAATGGATGACATATGGGTGCTGTTTTACAATCCTGAAACGAAGCGCCAGTCTGCTCATTGGAAGCACACACATTCACCGTCACCAAAAAAATTTCAGGCAAGCGCCAGCGCTGAAAGAATGGTGGTGGCCATGTTCTGGGATAGCGATGGTGTAATCCTCGCCCACTGCGATCCAGAGGGCACTTCGGTAACAGGCACAACATGTTTTTAAGTACAAATCCCTTTCAGCTTTGTGTGAAAAACGGCCGGAAAAAGGCTCACGTGTGATTTTTCTCCAAGATGACGCACCAGCGAATCGGATGGACACGACGCTGCAGTAGTTTAGTGACAACAACTATGAGTAATTTCTCATTCTCCTTACTCACCTGACCCGATTTCTGGTTGTTTCCAATGTTGAATGACACGCTGTGGTCGCACATTCACTAGCTGTGCCCCTACGGCATCAGCGATTTCCCGCTGGTCAAACCAGACGCCTAAAGAGGTATTCGCAGCGGCAGTGTAATCAAGGCGTCGACGTTATGAATGGCTGCTGGAAGGTAACGCGGAGAAGCGACGCTAGCTTCACAGCTTTCGTGTGATCAGTCTGTGAGAAAAAAAATCGGAGGTGTTTTAAGTTGTATGCACCTCGACAAAGTCGTAAGATTACTACTCAGATTATTTTTCGTATCCAGTCCTAGAACAAATACCTAGGAGCACTTTTCCTTGCTATTCTGGTTCCTAGTTTCTAAAAAATCGATGTCAGAAAACTTCAGGAAATTACCAGAGTGAGGAAACGTGAATCTTTCCGGTTAAATAACACTTTGGCGCAATAATTGTCACGATTCAGTCGTTAATTACGTGCCTCTGAGAATACTGGCATTTATACTACATCAACACGTATCGTCAATTTAGGTCTCAGGAAGTCAGTGCATGATGTGGGGTCGAACGTGTATGATGTGGCAGCATTAATAGTTCGCAGCCATCTGTGAATGGTACCCAGAAAGAAAACGATGGCCTATATTGCTGTGCATACGTGCCTAGTTTTCTCTTCCGTAGGTGATGATTGTGTAGTACCTGACACGAGCGCTATTCGGAAAGTAAAGTCCGATCGGGCACGAAATGGAAACGACAGCGAAAATCCGATGAAGCTTTGCACAGATGTGTTGGGCAGTGTCTCTAATAAGCCTGTTGATCGCATCGCATCGCTCTTTTCAGTTCTGAGCACACAGTGAACACGTAAACATGCTTAGAGCAATACTGTCTCCCGTCAAGTATGGGTGCCTGCTGAGAGGTTTTCCTGATCTCATGTAACCCCACATAACGCACCTATCATGCAATTTCTTCTTCATGACAATTCTCGGCCGCACACTGCAGGGGAAATGAGGACCCCATGCAGCGTTTTCGACGGGAAAGTTTGATCACCGACCATATAGCCCAGACTTGGATCCTCTGATGTTCACCTCAGCTCACATGAACGGCAGGCTATAGAGACACCATTTTGGCTCAGACGACGAAGTTCAGACCAGCGTAGAGAAGTGGCGGAAAGTACAGTCGGTTGTCTTCTATGACGAGGGTATTTGAAAGTTAGTTTCATGCTACGACAAATGTCTATACCTCAGAGCGCTGACTATCTAGAGAAGCAGTTGGAAGGTGTAGAAACTCTTTCAAGTAAACCTGTTTTCATTTTCACTATGGTTTCCACTTCGGGACCGATCGGGCCTTGTTTTCCGAATAGCCCTCGTAATACCCACTGCTCTTTGATTTCCCTCGGAAGGCAGGTTTTTCAAATTTCGAAAGCAAATACTTTCGAGTTAGCGTCACACACTGGAATTTGTTAAGTATATTTATGACACTTTCTACCTGTGTTGCGTGCCACATTTGTTTTTTGAACCTAGTTTCTCTCTGTTGATTATATTTAAAAGGGATCCCCGTCGCACTAACAATACTCGAAAATGGGTCGGAACATAGCTGCACAGTTCCATTCTTTGTAAACCAGCTGTCTTTTACAGAAATAATTCTGGATAATTCTATCCTGTCCACTGTAATTATGCTACAGCTGGTAACTCCTAAATATTTTAGCAGAAGCGTCGTAATTGCTTATCACATCACGTAATGTAGTGGATGAATACACGTAAAACATTTTCGCCTGTTTATGTGCATTACAAAGAGAAGTATCTACCAACGTCGCAACAGTCGCAAAAATAAGGCTTCTCGATTTTCACAATACTTTTCTACCGATGCCTCTTCTCTACACGTAGAAACGTTGCCCATGAATAGTCAGATACTGAATAACATTATTACCACCAAACGCAGGATAGCGCGTTCTTTTTGTAAACGCCATACTGTTTTTTATTTCTCAGGAATTTCTCAATTCAATCGGTCATTTTGTCCTACATTTCGTAGGCACGAGTTTTAGTTTGGTACATGATAATGGGTAATTGTATCATGGACTTTCCGCGAACCAATGAATACAGCGCGTCTTTACCACTCTACCCACAGGTTCTGGATCCCATGACGCCACAGGCGAGAAATGTTTCTCTCCTTGTGAAATGTGTGCTAGTTTCTTCACAGATATCCTGACATCAAAAAAGTAAAGATCTGCAAATATAAAACGTATTCTACTATTGTACACCAAATCAACGCCAGTGTCAAGTTCTGTGGTTTCGTACGTCTCTCCTCCCATTAATCTAAAAACCAGAACTAGCAATGCCTGTTCGAGGAACATAGGAAGTTCTGTTGCTACAGCGCAAATATCTAATTTAGTTGAACAAGGATGGGAGAGAAGTCACTCGCAGGCTATTGGAAGAAACTTCCTGTAGTTTGTCTCTTGTGATTAAAGGAAACCACAAAACATCTGAATTTCAGAACGGAATTCCACTCTAGAGGTAACCTGTAAAGCCGAAGGCCTATGACTTATTTACTATGGTTATTACAGCACCACTAAATACTACTTCATACGTCGAAAATCTCAGCTTCACTTGCTTTATTTAACCCTGCTTTACAATTATTTGGTGTCTACACTACTCAGAAAAACTGGATAGTTTCCACTGTTCTTTTTGTATTCATGCCTGTGATTACTGTCATGTTACGATTGAATATTTCTCATTGATTTTTGCTGCCAATACCAGCAGTCGTTAGCTACAGCGAATTTCTTTGTTTCAGGATATGACGCCGTCTCTGCCGAGCTGTGCCCTGCTCGAGAACTCTTAGCTAGCGTCAAGGTGAGTGATGACCAAATACAAAGATATTTCACTATGACTCGCAGTATTTATTTAAATGAAAATTTGTAACCGTTTTCGCAAGACCTCAAAATATAGCTGAAAAATATTCTCAGTAGTTTAACGAATCTACTGTCAACAGTCAAGTTCAGAATTCTATAAAAAGAACTTTAACGAACATTATTTTCGTTATAAACGGAACTGGTATTATGGAAACAGCCACCATACTAACAACAACAACTCTCTCGGTGCTGCTTATGCTTCCTTCCTTACCGTAACATGCATAATAGCCATCAGTCACATTCAGTTCTGTTGTGTAGATACACTTGGCCCTCACAATCAGAGATTATCCATATTGGAAAAGAAAATCCACTCTTCATACTACATTTAAGTTAAATAAATCTTCAATGTCTATAATTGCTAAGAGTTCTCTGCAACAATATATTTCTGTTTCCCTAATACCATTTAGAGAAGACGCAATTCGAAATGTATTTCTTTAATTATTATTACTTACATATCTCGGCTGTAATTGAAAGCACTCATGGTACGCATTTAAGATTGTCATACATTCACAAACGAACATTCATCTAAGTTTTTCTACTTTACCCACCTTGATAACAGCATTTTATGAGTGTTTGAAGGTCAACATTTTTTTTTCCTTTGCTATATTTATTTGCAAATTGCTTCGAGGAAACCAACTCTTCTCGGAAACTCTAAACACTTCAGAAAGACACCTCGAATATATCAAGACACGAAATTTTGAAGCTATTCCAACGTATTATTTCTTTCTGAAAATCATTTGCAAATACGACGGAAAAGCACGTTATTAGGAATTAACTAGGTAAAATAAGATCAATGTCTCTGTAAAACCATAGGTCTACTAAATAGTGCGAGTTTAAAATAACTACGTCTGAGTGTTTGTATCATAGCATGTAGAAGAACATTTCCTAAACTATAAATTACTAGGTAAATAAAGAATGAAACTGATGTATAATTTCATACAGTCTGATGCTTGAAATACTTAAGTAGTATTTCGAAAATTTTCTTGGTCTATTCATTGAAGCAATTTGTTTTTAATTTCCTCAATATCAAACTGCTAATGACCATAAGAAATCGGCGCTTTAACGATAAAACGTTTCTTACTTTTTTGCATTTTCCACGATGCTACCTGTTCGTTAAAAAGTCCACTTCCTGGCAGTTCGAGTGTTCAGCCGATATGATTCCCTTTTATACGAAAGGTAGAAAGACAACATAACAAAGTAGGAAATGTAGTTTCACCTCGGATACGAAGAATGCGTGAATCGTGAGCCACTGTTCCTCATTAGTGTGCGTCATAGCAACAGTATTCGAGTAATGTGGTCCGTTGTCTGTCCGTAGTGACGTCTTTGTGCCTTCCATACGAAATTCCAAACAAAACAAAACGAACATTTTGTTTTACAATTTCAGCATATCAAGACCATATAGAATCTTAAATTGCTTGCGTGATTCAGTATATATCAACATAAAACGGTTTCTTGATTTCTAGTATTACAGTCTATGCAGTAATATAAATGTATGACACAAATGGTGTAATCTATTAATTTAAATTGCTTCCCCTCTGGACGTTGATTAAAAGCGCACAGGCCCGTGGGGAAAGAACGAATGGCTGCAGAGAACAGAGTAGAAAGATGGATAAAGCGTAGAAACACTTTGCTTGACGTACCGTCGCTTTCACAGCAGTGCAGCTGTCCTAGTGACAAAAATTGCTCCGCCTGAAGCAACTGTACACGCAGTAACTGAACTGCGGCTGAAATGAACAGCAGTTCCGGCAGCACAGGAAGTTTCCGGCGTCGCGCTGCTCAGAATGAGTTCCAGAACAATGAGAGACTACCTTCTCTATACCGCAAACTTTTCCGTTGCAGTTCGTATTGAAGGTAACTTCAATCTGTTCTCTGACATATTTTTTTTACGTATTAATGAAAATGCATCAAAGCAGACACTCGAATTAAAATCCCAACGAACACCGCCATTACCGTCTAATATGGTGGGTTACTTAACAAATTTTTTTTAATACTATGAACAAAGGGACCGAAAATTATCAATCAGAAAAAATCTGTTGAACAAATCTTTCATAATCAAGCAAAACTTTTGATTTCCTTTGTTCACTTCTCCCATTTGATGTTCTCAATTTCTCCCACTCACAATAAAGTGATTGAAAAAATATTTACGGCAAATTACATCTAGATTTTCCGCGCTAAGTGCCAAGTGACATAGCATCACCTATTAATAAACTATTGAAGCTTTATTCAAATGTGAATTTACTTTGACTTATTTTCGGACGAAGTAAACAAAGAACTACTTTGGGACAGCACGTTGTCCTGTAGATCGAAGAAATATAGTATTTCTTTGCGAAGGACAACTGTACGTTTAGAAACAACTAAAGATTTAGTATGTCTGGAGTGTTACCTTATGTACTTTTTGTTAGGAAACTAAACCCTTAATACAGAACGCGAAAACCATCACACGGTGCTCCCATTGTTCTCGTTTAACATAGGAATTATGAAAGTCTATGTCAGTCCTGTAACGCTAAGACATACGCGGCATCCGAATGCTTGTGCAAAATGAACCTATTCCTCTCAGTTTTTCCGTACGCGGAATTATACCTTAGTCACTAGCTATTCTACTACTTATTGGAATCAACCAGGCGATATGAAGAGGAATGTATGCATTAATATACATCCTGAACTAACGCCAACGTAGGCAACGTTGGTGTGCTCTGACAACTCTGGTGTTACCTGATGAGCCTCGGTTCGTGGCCAGATACATCAAACCCACATGGCATACTCACTACAGCGGCTTGGCCCCAATATTGCATTTGTAGCTCACCGACCACAGCTTAAAGATATTAATTTCAACATACCAATCATGTTAACATTTTCAATAAATAATCGCGGCATTGCTAGAAACTGCCTACATTTTTCCTCTCTTATTTGCTGTTCCTTAGTAATCTAAACGACTGCAGTGAGGACACTAACCAATTTTAAAAAGTCATGTACAGTCAGCGACACAGGCAGACCATTAACTAGCGAAGGAAACACATTATAGGCGTCTACTTAACGAATAAAAATTGAATATCTTCTGCTTGTCAACAGTATCAACTACACAAGCAATTCTCTATTTTATATGTCTTCGATGATAACTGCAGACACAATTCGAACTGACCCAAAATCACAGCCAAGTTTTTTCGCAAACAGGTATTGGATTGCTAAGGGGCTTTTGGATCATTACCAAGATCAGCGAGAGAGCTACACAAAGCGTGGTATCAAAGTGTTTGTGCCTCGAAACAGAATATCGTACAGTTACAAAAAATAACTGCGAAGCGTAAAACAGATGGCGTGGCAAGTTAGCAAGAAAAAGCACTCCTGCAGTTCCTCAACCCCATATTAGCCTTATTTCATGTCTTTTCACTCCTCCGACACGAAAACCACTTGCAAGTTGTTAGTTTGGAGCTGTGGTTAACATCCCGTAGAGTGTAACCGATGAGCTAAAAGGCATTCCAGTCGAAACCTTCCAGAACTGCTACGAATATTGGAAACAAACCCTTCATCGCTTGCCGGCCGGGGTGGCCGAGCGGTTCTAGGCGCTACAGTCTGGAACCGCGCGACCATTAGGTCGCAGGTTCGAATCCTGCCTCGGGCATGGATGTGTGTGATGTCCTCAGGTTAGTTAGGTTTAAGTAGTTCTAAGTTCTAGGGGACTGATGACCTCAGAAGTTAAGTCCCATAGTGCTCAGAGCCATTTTTGAACCTTCATCGCTTATCAGCTGCGGAAAGAACTATTTGAAAGGGGGATAACTTTGATGTACAAACTAACTTCATGGTTACAAAAATGAAAACAGTCTCGTAATTATTCATAATGGGACATTGTCTTTCCAAGTCGGAAAAAATACGAGGGTAGCCATAAAGCTTTAATTATCACGTCCAATGGTGACCACTGGACTTGGTGATGGTGTTGGACCTTCTCTGAATGTTCACCCTTCAATGCAAAGTACGAGGGTTGGAACTTAAATAGTGGCAACTATTTATTCGCAATAGATACAAAATAGTTGCATGTCTGTACCTGTTACCGTCCTTCAAAGCAGTCACTAGCGTTGTGTAGAACCTGTGGCCAGCGATGTGGAAGGCGTAGCATACCGTTAGCAGAGCCTGTTCTGTTGATGGGGCGAATGGAGCGGTCTACCCGCCTGTCGAATCACTGGAACAGTTCTGAAGCGAATGCCACAAAGTGGTTCATTCATCTTCGTAATCAAATCAAAGTCACGAGGAGTTAAGTCGTATTACTGTTCGTTTTTGGAGCATCACCTGCGACCAGCTTTGCGAAAGAAGCGGCGACACTTTCTGCGCAACCCACCCATCATTTTCAATGACATTGCGCGGGCACGTACAGCACAAGCTGTGGCTGCTCTGTTCGGTCGATGGAACTGGGAAGTACTCTACCAACCACCATATTCCCCGGACTTACCTCCTTGTGACTTTGATTTGATTCCGAAGATGAAGGAACCACTTCGTGGCATTCGCTTCAGATCTGTTCGAGTGATTCGACAGGCAACAGACTACTCCATTCGCACCAGCAACAGAACAGGCTCTGCTAACGGTATACTACGCCTTCCACATCGCTGGTAACGGGTTCTACACAATGCTGGTGACTACTCTGAAGGACCGAGCGAGGTGGCGCAGTGGTTAGCACACTGGACTCGCATTCGGGAGGACGACGGTTCAATCCCGTCTCCGGCCATCCTGATTTAGGTTTTCCGTGATTTCCCTAAATCGCTTCAGGCAAATGCCGGGGTGGTTCCTTTGAAAGGGCACGGCCGATTTCCTTCCCCATCCTTTCCTCACCCGAGCTTGCGCTCCGTCTCTAATGACCTCGTTGTCGACGGGACGTTAAACACTAATATCCTCCTCCTCCTCCACTACTCTGAAGGACAGTAACAGGTGCAAACATGTAAGTCTTTTGTATCAGTTATGAATAGATAGCTTCTACTATTTAAGTTCCAACCCCTGTATTTTTCCCAACCATTTTGGTGTAGGAAACTGCAGGCCGGCCGCGGTGGTCTAGCGGTTCTAGGCGCTCAGTCCGGAACCGCACGACTGCTACGGTCGCAGGTTCGAATCCTGCCTCGGGCATGGATGTGTGTGATGTCCTTAGGTTAGTTAGGTTTAAGTAGTTCTAAGTTCTAGGGGACTGATGACCACAGATGTTAAGTCCCAGAGTGCTCAGAGCCAGCCAGGAATCTGCAGTTTAACAGTTCAGGAATACGGCAGATGAGGCAGAATTTATGGTCCGAAGTAGTAGTGTGTGTGACTGTGTCCTGTCCAGGATGAGCTGGGATGTTGTGGAGAAAATCACCCTCTTATACTGCTTCACGCCACATTTCGTCTCAATTTACGAGGATAATCTGTTAGCGCCGCACTACAGCCGTGTCGAAAGACACTCGGCATTACCTTTCCCGTTGCTGCTTGGCTCTTCATCTTTTTCGGCGACGGAGAAGCCGCATGTTTCCACTGCTTGCTTTGCTCCTTTGTCTCGGGGTCGTACTGATACGGATATATGAATACTGCGCACAGCAAAATTTTCGCCTCTACCAATATTTGTGAAATATGCACCCTAGTATTCCTCAAAAATGCCCGCCTCAGTAGTTGAGTGGTCACCATACATGGATGCCATGAAGAGGACCCGGTTTCGAAAAATTGGCTCTAAGCGCTATAGGACTTAACATCTGAGGTCATCAGTCCCCTAGACTTAGAACTACTTAAACCTAACTTAAGCTAAGGACATCACACACATCGATGCCCGAGACAGGATTCGAACCTGCTACCGTAGCAGCCGCGCGCGGCTGTGGACTGAGGCGCCTAGAACCGCTCGGCCACAGCGGCTGGCGACCCAGTTCGATTCCTAGTGCTACCAAGTATGTTTCCTTCGTGGGAGGACTGATACGGGGTGCAATCAGCCTTGTGATGCCAACTGAGGAGCTGCCTGACAGAGTAGTAGCGACTCGACGGCATGGAAAGTCTGCAAAACATAATAGAGAACGATGCGCTGCCCACATGCCCCTACATACCGTACCTGCATGACTCCGCGAGATAGAGGGTGACACGGCGGCCGATCGAAATCCCTTGGGCCTTCGGGGCCTGGACGAGCAGCTCGCTATTTCTGAAAATTTCCGGAACTCACGGCCTGCCTCCATCCCTAGAGTCCTTGTCCACCGGAAACGCCCGAATGCCCGCACTGAGGTGCTTGCTGCCCTGTATGAGCCGCGTCGACGCCCCAAATTACGTGTGATGTACACATTTCGCTGCCGGAAGAAGAGCGCTACCAGTGGTCAACATGACGTTCTACGATATGCCGTCTTACAGACGCATACTGCACTGAGTCTAGTTGTTTTATCTTTTAAGTCTCGCTTTTCCTTATTTTACGACGCATACTCTGAATATAAGTTTACGTGTTAGGTATTCGATCGTGAAGATATTTGTCTGGAGAGTAACCCTGTACAAAACTGAAACGTCGGCGATAAGCAGTTCAGGCAAGAGGAAAAAGCTTTTGAAACGTGGTGCTGCAGAAGAATTCTGAAATCTTGTAAGTATGTTGCAGGGTACGTTATGCAGAAAAATAATTGTTAAGAAAAAATAGATAATTTCCGACGCTTCCCAGTTAATTATCATTGGAGTCAGCCAGTAAGGACGTTGCGCGCGAAAATTCAAGTGATTAAAAGTATCCGGACACCTGGCTGAAAATGACTTAAAGGTTCATGGCGCCCTCCATCGGTAATGCTGGAATTCAATATGGTGTTAGCCCACCCTTACCCTTGATGACAGCTTCCATTCTCACAGGCATGCGTTCAATCAGGTGCTGGAAGGTTTCTTGGAGAATGGCAGCCCATTCTTCACGGAGTGCTGCACTGAGGACAGAGGTATTGATGTCGGTCGGTAAGGCCTGGCACGAAGTCGGCGTTCCAAAACATCCCAAATGTGTTCTGTAGGATTCAGGTTAGGACTTTGTGCAGGCCAGTCCATTACAGGGATGTTATTGTATTGTGACCATCCGCCATAGGCCGTGTATTATGAACAGTTGCTCGATCGTGGTGAAAGATTCAGTCGCCATCCCCGAATTGTTCTTCAACAGTGGGAAGCAAGAAGGTGCTTAAAACATCAATGTAGGTCTGTACAGTGATAGTGCCACGCAAAACAAGGGGTGCAAGCCTCCTCCATGAGAAACACGACCACACCATAACACCACCGACTCCGAATATTACTGTTGGCACTACACACGCTGGCAGATGACGTTCACCGGGCATTCGCCGTACCCACACCCTGCAATCGGATCCGCACATTGTGTACCGTGATTCGTCACTCCACACAACGTTTTTCCACTGTTCAATCGTCCAATGTTTACGCTACTTACACCAAGTGAGGCGTCGTTTAGCATTTACCGGCGTGATGTGTGGTTTATGAGCAGCCGTCCGACCATGAAATCCAAATTCTCTCACCTCCCGCCTAACTGTCATAGTATTTGCAGTGGATCCTGATGCAGTCTGGAATTCCTGCGTGATGATCTGGAGAGATGTCTGCCTATTACACATTACGATCCTCTTCAACTGTCTGCGGTCTCTGTCAGTCAACAGACGAGGTCGACCTGCACGCCTTTATGTTGTGTGTGTCCCTTCACGTTTCCACTTCACTATCACATCGAAAAAAGTGTACCTAGGGATGTTTAGGAGTGTAGAAATCTCGCGTACAGACGTATGACACAAGTGACAGCCAATCTCCTAACCACGTTCGAAGTCCGTGAGTTCCGCGAAGCGCCCCATTCTGCTCTTTAACGGTGTCTAATGACTACTGAGGTCGCTGATATGGTGTACCTGGCAGTAGGTGGCAGCACAATGCACCTAATAAGAAAAACGTATGTTTTTGGGGTTGCCCGGATACTTTTGATTACATAGTGTAAGTAGTGTTAGTTGTTTTCACAGCTAAGATAATTGCTCAACCTTACTATCGTCCCATGTCAAATTTCTGTATCACTCTCGTGTTTAGTTTTAGGAAATCAAACGATGAACAGGTTTGGTGACTCCGTCTCTAACAGGCCAATCGAATTTGCGCTCACAACGGCATGGTTGGCTAACTATTTATTCCTTAAGAATTATTTCCCAGTACAACCCATCTTGCAACATCCTTATAAGCTTTTCAGAGTGTTCCTGACAATTTTGTATATGGCACAATGTGACTAAAACAAGGGATCAGCTGATAGGACACATCCTGATCCGTCAAGAAATCATCAGTTCGGTGATGGAAGGACGTGTGTGTGTGTGTGCGTGTGTGTGTGTGTGTGTGTGTGGGAAGCGAGGGTGGGTAAGTAAAAATTGTAGAGAAAAAAGAGATGAGTACAGTAGGCAGGTGCTTCAAATGAATACAGGTGGCAGTAGTTATTCGCAGATGAAGAATACTGCACCTAACGATCATGAAGAGCTACTACATCAAACTAGTCTTACGACTGAAGACTACAACACATTACGTGCGCTGTTTTATGCTGCATACTCTATTCTTTAAAAGTGTACCTTACTTAATGTGCAATTTTAAAACGCTCATATATCTTCCACTTGATAATAATGGCAAAGATACGTATAGCTGTAATTAAAAAAAATTGTTTTCATGTTTTGAAGTCATGTATAGAAGACGTGTGCAAGTAGCGCAACGAGTGAGAGGATAAGCTACAGGGGATAGCAAAATAATGTGAACACCTGCACTTACTAGGGAATGGTTTGTTAATAAGGGGTTGGACCTCCATTTGCCCGTAATACAGCTGCGATTCTTCTTGGAATACTGGCATATAAATATTTTATAGGTTGCACTGGATTGTTCTCCCACTCTTCGATCAGAACCTCTTCTAATTCCTGTAGTGACGAGGGAGGTGGAAATCTGCTCCAGAGTCTGCGCTCCAGTACCGCCCACAAGGGTTCGATAATGTTCAAGTCCGGGGACTGTGCTGGCCAGGGAAGACGCTGCAGTTCAGTTACATGCTCCTCATACCACGACTGTACTGTGCTGGCTGTGTGTATGGGTGCATTATCGTCCTGAAATACGGCGTCATTGTTGGGGAACAAAATTTGAATCATGGGGTGCACCTGATCACCACCTAAAATGTTCACATAATCGTTGGCTGTAACATGGTCTTTGAGAGTAATGATGGGGCCAGCAGAACACTATGATATGGCTGTCCACACCATCACACTTCCACCTCCATGCTTAACCACTGGAATCAAGCAATCAGGATTGTAGGCTTCTTTTGGCGTTCTCCAGACGAAAACCTGGCCCGATGTTGGAAATAACAAGAAGGCTGACTCGTCGGATCATATGACGTGTTTCCACTGACCAGCCGTCCAGGATTTATGCTTCTTGCCGTTGGTTGTCGTCACTAACGGTTTCGGTATAGCAGCTCGTCTCTGAATATTCGCTTTATGGAGTTCTCGGCGGACAGTGTCGGTAGATACGGGGCCTCGAAGATGGCTACTGAGCTCTGCAGTCACTTTAGCTCCCGTCGTTTTGTATTGTTTTGACATAATTCGTGTTAGCGTAAGAGGATCTCTGTCATTCAATTTTGATTTGAGCACACGATTACGTTTATACGATGACATCTTTCCATGTTTTGCGTAGACTTCATGACTGTTGGCTGTCTTAATTACTGATGCTCTAGCTAATCGGGTCCCCACAATCTGTCCTCTCTGCAACTCTGTTAAGTCTATCATTGCACGTCGACCTCGGTCTCTCAATGCATATACGAAGTGTGCACTACTCGTAAACAACCTGCACTGATGCCTAGTCCATACTGAACACGCACAGTCCAGCACGGCACGTGCCTCACCTACGTTGTTGACCGTCAGACACAACCATCATATTACTACCACTGTTCACATTATTTTGCCTATCCCCTGTACATACAGCTTTTGCCACCTATATGCACTGATGTAAAAAAAGTCATGGGATAGCCATATGCACATATACAGACGGGGTAGTATCGCTTACACAAGGTATAAGATGGCAGTACACTGGTGCCGGCCGAAGTGGCCGAGCGGTTCTAGGCGCTGCAGTCTGGAACCGCACGACCGCTACGGTCGCAGGTTCGAATCCTGCCTCGGGCATGGATGTGTGTGATGTCCTTAGGTTAGTTAGGTTTAAGTAGTTCTAAGTTCTAGGGGACTGATGACCTAAGATGTTAAGTCCCATAGTGCTCAGAGCCATTTGAACCATTTTTGAGTACACTGGTGGAGCTGTCATTTGTATCAGGTGACACAACGGCTACACAACGGTAATTAACAGACTTTCAACGCGGAATGGTAGCTGAAGATAAAAGCACGGGACATTCCATTTCGGAAACTGTTAGGAAATTCAATAGTCAGAGATCCACAGTGTGAAGACTGTGTCGAGAATACTATATTTCGAGCATTATCTCTCACCACGCACAACGCAGTGGTCGACGGTCTTCACTTAAAGACTGAGAGCAGCAGTGTTTGCTTAGAGTTGTCAGTGCTAATAGAAAAGCAACATAGCGTCAAATAACCGCAGAAATCAATGTGGGACACACGTATCCGTTAGGACAGTGCGGCGAAATTTGGCGTTAATGGACTATGGTAGCAGACTACCGACGCGAGCGCCTTTGCTAACAGCACGACATCGCCTGCAGCGCCCTCCTGGTTTTGTGACCATATCGGTTGGACCCTAGACGACTGTAAAACCGTGGTCTGGTAAGATGAGTCCAGATTTCAGTTGGAAAGAGCTTATGATTGGGTTCGAGTGTGGCGCAGACCTCCCGGGGCGATGGACGATGTTGACAAAGCATCGTGAAAGCTCGTGGCGGATCCATAATGTGTGGGCAGTGTCTACATGGAATGGACTGGATCCCTTGGTGCAAATGAACTGATCATTGACTGAAAATGGTTGTGTTCGGCTACTTGGAGATCATTTGCAGCAATTCATGGACTGCTTGTTCCCAATTATTATGGATGACAATGTGTCATGCCACTGGGCCACAACTGTTTGCGATTGGTTTGAATAACATTCTGGACAATTCGAGCGAATTATCTGGCCACCCAAATCGCCCAGCATGAATCCCATAGAACATTTATGGGACATAATCGAGAGTTCAGTTCGTGCCCAAATCCTACGCAGACAACACTTTCGCAAATATGGATGGCTATAGAATAAGTATGGCTCAATATTTCTGTAGGAGACTTCCAACAACTTGTTGAGTCCATGCCAAGTCGCGTTTCTGCACTACGCCGGGAAAAAAGATATCCCCCACAACTTTTGTCACCTAGATACACATGCATACTCCTGGCCTTTCAGTTATTATGACGACGCATCTTATATACATACGGGTACCATTTGCTGTTTCACGGGTGCGGACTACATTTTATTTTAAGTTTCTGTTAACGTATGCTTTGTCACGTAGAATAGATACGATTTTCTAATTCGTTGTTTGTAATTTCGTTTTTTGTTTCCATTTTATTGTGGAAGATTCGGTTGGAAATAAAAATCCTATGATTATATCCGACAGAAAATAAAATAAATTATGAATGTTGAAATTTCACATCTAAAAAATATTTGTTTTGTTATGTTTTTGAACTTCCTCTGCTATGAGTGTGAATCCTGAATCCTTCCTGGTCATGCTGACAAAGTTTTATGAATTTATTCGTAAAAGTATAGACAGTGGAAATTAAAATGTCCTGTGGTGCCTCTCCTGTTCCAAGTCGGCCCGTTTCACGTCCTACCCCCCTTAAGGGCATGTTTTCAAAGCCATATGCGACAAATCATATATTCAGTTGTTAACCACCGGGAGTGGCTTGCACGACCAATTTCTAATAGTGCCATATCAGTTGGAAGTGAACCTGTTCTTATAGCCTGGGTTATTCCGTAACCATAAGCCTGATATGTAGAGAGGTCTTTGACAACAGTGTCACTCGTTGGAATCAGAGGCTCTTGAAAGGATATTCTCATAAATGAGCGATTGATTTCAAGTGCTGTGGCACTGCCAAGCATGTTACCAAACTTACCACCCCACTTGCTGTTAGACAAAGTTTTCCCATCCAAGTGTTTGATCAAGTGACTTACAAATACTCATTAGTGTGAAGAGCGCAAACCAACCAGATCAATTTAGGACTCAGCTTTGTCTCAACCGAGTGCATGACTACTTCTTCCCAACCAACCAGTGTAAATATTCGTTCAGTCGCCGCCAATAGTCAGCAAACTTTTGCCAATTCCGTTTTTCTTTAAAAAAATCCACAAGATGGTTAGTAATAACTTTAGCAGATTTCCTTTTCATTAAATCTTTCTCTGGAGTAAAATGGCAAAGATACTATCCACCTGGCTGACTGCAAACATTGTAATACTCTTCTTTCACAATACTTGGAAACTGATAACTTGAGTTGTCTACTAGTAACAGAACTTCAGTAGAATCTTGGCGTCAACCAAATAAAATAGATTCAATCTTGCCTATCCTGCATCGATCATGAAATTCTTCATCAAGTAATTCATGACGTCCTCTTTGGTAAGTGGGTGGTCAACCGTGGGTCACCTATCAGTATTTAATTCAGCGTCCAATAAGTAGCTGTCGTTATGGCAGCTGTAGGACGTAGAGTGACGCGACACCTAATATTTCGCAGCGCAACACCGCGCAATTGTAATGTATTGCACTAACTTGTACTTCAAGTAGAGGGTACATCAGAATCATCAAGTGTCTTCAGAATCTTGATCTTTAACATCAGTTGCCTCTTCACGCTTTTTCGGAGAAAAGAATTTCATTTGACTGTAATTTTAACACTTCCTTAATTTTTTGCTTATATTTAGAAATTCTTCTTAATTCACTTTTCTTGATTCTTCTGCTTTTTAATTTGTCTCCTGTGCTCAGGTATATCTGGTAACCTAATTTGATGCCATCCGCCCGCATCTCGTGGTCGTGCGGTAGCGTTCTCGCTTCCCACGCCCGGGTTCCCGGGTTCGATTCCCGGCGGGGTCAGGGATTTTCTCTGCCTCGTGATGGCTGGGTGTTGTGTGCTGTCCTTAGGTTAGTTAGGTTTAAGTAGTTCTAAGTTCTAGGGGACTTATGACCACAGCAGTTGAGTCCCATAGTGCTCAGAGCCATTTGCCATTTGATGCCATCCAACAGCTCCAAATTCCTCTCTTTGACCTTTAACAAACACCAGTTCTTTGACAGAGATCTGCACTCCATCGTTATTGTTAGCGTCACCTGGACATGGACCCTCAAATTCTGAACGGAGCTTAATTACACTCTTGCAGTTGAGGATGACAAGGAGCTTGTCTAACGTTGTTTTTAAAAGCCTCTTGCAATTCCAGTTTTCCTCTGCTAGGTGATATGATTTGTTCTTTTCCTAGTTTTCCTCTAACTTCTTCAGTACTGTGACTCTAGAATTTAAAATTGGTACCACAAAACTATTTGCTAGCCGCCATTTCTCAAGCACTTTTGGATACATACCCTCTGCAAGAGTGGCTACTGGATAATTCCTGACCTTCTCACCATTCTACTCTCTCAGCAGAAGCTCATATTTTAGAACATCACGCAGAGTTGTGAGTTCAGAAGGTAGCATTTCTCGACCAGTTCCCATGTCAGTGGTAGTTGCCAGCTTTGCCTCCCTTTTACTAGACATGGTTCTGAATTTTAAGGTTTCGAAAGTGGGCGAAGCTATTTGTACTTGGATAAAGAAAACTAAGAAATGTCACTGCTTGTATGATATTAAGAAAAAGACGCTTTGCTGCAAATGAGTATAGCTATTTTAAAAACTTTTACGAGTGGCTTAAAATGATTACAGATTTTATAATTTATTCTTATCCTTAGATCAGAAGAACAGACAGAAATAACGATAAGAAGGCATTTCCTGAAAGAAGACAGTTCGAGCGAATTTTACATGAAATGTCAAAAATCACGAAATTGAAAGAAGCTATTTACCAAGAACTCAATGTAACAGCCGTTTGTTGTAAATATAATTGGGAATTGCTAACCAAAACACAGCTTTACGATGTTTTTCCACAACCGAAGTCAAAATATTTGACTCTCCCTAATAGGCTGGCCTTTAAACATGAGGGTCTCCATTTAGCTTGCGATTCCCGGTTGCTGGCCATTGTGGCCGAGCGGTTCTAGGCGCTTCAGTTTGGAACCGCGCGATCGCTACGGTCGTTGGTTCGAATCCTGCCTCGGGCATGGATGTGTGTGATGTCCTTAGGTTGGTTAGGTTTTAAGTAATTCTTTCTAGGGGACTGATGACTTCAGCTTAAGTCCCAAATTGCTCAGAGCCATTTTTTGATTCCCGGTTCTCCGCCGAGATATGGTCTGCTACTTCGTTCGTCTCTCAGACTTGTTGATCTCACTGGAAGCTCCTGCTCCACTTACCAATGTATCGATAAATGGTTCATTGTAGCCGAACACTTGCATCAACTGATCAAGAATTTTGCATCATTTTTTCCCTACGTCATTTTGTTTTGGATCCTCTAGCGGCGAGATGCAGTACTGTGGCGTGAGGATTTCAATGTGCGCTGAGACTGTGCAATTTTATTTTTTCGAGGCTATAATTACAAGTTTATGACTACCCCTAATACGAATATTTTTCGTGAGCCTGCTCACGCAGGCAGGGCACTCACGATGCTGGGCCGTTGCGACAGCAACCTGTCGCACTGCGCGCCGCGTCCGGGTCGTGGCCACGGGTAGGTCAGAGGTGAGCGCAGCGGGCGCTGCCGCCGCTGCGGTGCCATGGAGAAACGCGCGTGCCGCGGCCAGGCCGCCCGCCCTCCATATTTCACGCACTGCACAACTGGCACGCCCCGCAACCTTCATCCAGAACCGCGCGCGCCCCGCGACATTAAATGTAAATACGAGGGATGTTCAGTAAGTCATGCTACTTTTTTTTTCTCGGCTAATTTCGGTTGAAAAATGTGAATTTGTTGTGGGACATTATGGAATATTCCATCTTCATCTTCACTCCCTATAGTTTCATGAAGTTCCGTTGGGTGGCGGCGTTATACGTGTCCTTCAAAATAACGTCTGTAACGTTGGTGCGTTCCAAGCAGAGGACTGTCATTAAATTTCTTTTAGAGGGAAACCAGAGCATCGCAGATATTCATAGGCGCTTGCAGAATGTCTACTGAGACCTGGAATCGAACTAAAGCACGGTGAGTCGTTGGGGGACGCATCTGTCGTCATCGCAACAAGGTCGCGCAAACCTATCCCATCTGCTGCGTGTCTCCTCGCCGCACATATCTGTGACTCCTGCAATGTTGAAACGTGCGGACACTCTCATTCGAGGTGATCGACAAATCACAATCAAACACCTCGCAGCACAACTGGAGGACTCTGTTGGTAGTGCTGACACAATCGTCCACCAGTTTGGGTACTCAAAGATGTATGCCCGCTGGGTTCCTAGTTGCCTAATAGAAGACCCTAAGAGCAACGAAGGACCATGCTTGAGGAACCGCTTGCGCGTTGCGAAGCCGATCGTGACAACATTTTGTCGAACATCGTCGCAGGCGATGAAACGTGGACTCATCACTTCTAATCTGAAACAGAACGGCAATACAGTGAGTGGCGCCACGCCACCTCTCCTCCGAAGAAAAAGTTCAAAGTCGCATCCTGAGCCGGTTAAGTCATGGCGACGGTTTTCTGAGACTCCGAAGCGGTTGTTCTGTTTGATGTCCTCTCTCATGATGCAACGATCAACTCTGATTTGTATTCTTCTATCCTAAGCAACCTTAAGAAACTACTTCAGAGTGTTCGTCGTCACAAAAATGCAAACAAATTTCTCGTTCTCCATGACAACGCAAGGCCTCACATAAGTATACGCTCCCTAGAGGAGCTCACAAAACTTCACTGGACTGTTATTCTTCGTCCACCCCACAGCCTAGATCTCGCACCCTCCGACTTGCATCTCCGATACACATCCTATTTCATACATATACAAGTTGAATACCCCAACTTTGCCCAGATACATGCCTCCTCACAACCTGCCCTCCTTCCACCTGCGTCCTCAATTTCTCTCCATCTTCCACATCACACCCTCTCTCTCTTTCACCTGTGACCCCACATCCTTTTCCTTTTTCACCTGCAGACTACCCCTCTCCATCTTCTACACGCCTCCTATTTATCTCCTTTCTACCCTCTCTCACATCTCTTCCGCCATCTCTCTATGCATCCTCTCCTGCCTCCTTCTCTCTGTCCACCCCCTTCTCTATCCATCTCAACCTCCCCCATCTGTGCCCATCCACATTAGTAGCCTCAGAAAAACACATCGCTAATGCAATCCGATACTACTCCAAGACAATATGGCAGTCATTCAGGATACCCTATGAATCGGGGGCTGAAAACCTGTTGCTTGCCCCTGACGTGTAGGCTGCCATGCAAAGCTGATAGATAAGGCAGGCCAATACTACTCTCACACAGCATGCCTGATGCGTGAGGCAGCCTACATGCCGGCCGGAGTGGCCGAGCGGTTCTAGGCGCTACAGTCTGGAACCGCGCGACTGCTACGGTCGCAGGTTCGAATCCTGCCTCGGGCATGGATGTGTGTGATGTCCTTAGTTAGTTAGGTTTAAGTAGTTCTAAGTTCTAGGGGACTGATGACCTGAAGAGTTAAGTCCCATAGTGCTCAGAGCCATTTGAACCAGCCTACATGGCAGGGACTGAAAAACTCTCTTACCCATGTCTTCACTGCTATTGGTGCTAGCTGGATATATTACCTCAGTACTGATACTTTTGACGTTTACTTTGTGTCCCAAACTCAGCTGAAATCAATGCAGTGGTTTGGGAGAAGATCCAGAACATATATACATACATGCTGGTTTATATTCATTCTAAGACACACCGGAAGAGTTATACAAATTGGTCACAAATTATTTCATATCAGTATCACAGAAAATGAAAAATTGTAAACTTCAGCAGTAGATGGAAGAATGTAAGACTGTGCTGGCAAAGGTAGTAAATAGGGAACATGTTGATACCAGGGCATAAAGGCTTTGTGAATTACGTTCTGTGTGCTCAGATGACTAGCAGCTATGCCTTGCAGATGGGTGTGTAAACAATATATGTACATTCCAGCATTTGTGAGAGGACATGCAGTTGGGCTCAAAGAAACCAGTTGGAGTAATCAGCGAATCACTCAACATTTGAGTAGGAGTAATGACACTATTTCATGATGTTGGCAGGTATGGGTGACCATGGCTGAACACAGGACCAAAAAGTAATTGGTCAATGTAGAGAGATGACCAAACGTGAAGACCGAACAATCGTCACAGTGGCGCTCAGAGCCCCAGATTCATCATTGTCATCACTCTGACATGCAACTAGTGCTTCAGTGACCATAAGGACTATTGATAGGCGGCTCACAGAAAGGGAGCTGAGCTCACGATGCTCCTTGTTATGGCTACCTCTGTACAACAAGTCTGTTTGCAGTGATGTCAGGCTCACTTGGCTTGGAATCTCATTGACATTGAGTAGAAATCTCTTCAGAGATGAGTCCTGCTTCTAACTCAGACCCAATGACCAACGAAGACATGTCTGGAGACACCCCACACAGCGGTGGGTTACTAACCTGACTGTTGCTCGTCATATAGCCAGACAGCCAGGAGTTTAGTGTAGAGTGCCATTTCTTATCATAGCAGGACCCCTTGCTTGTCATCCATGGCACCATTACAGCACAGATATTTTACCACCCCTTTGATTACCTTTCATTGGAAGCCATCTTGGGCTTACATTTCAGCAAGATAATACCTGCGCACGTATGGAAAGAGTTTTTATTGCTTGTCTTCGTGCTTACTTTGGCCTGTAAGGTCGTCGGATCTCTTCCCAATTGAGAACTTTTGGAGCATATGGGCAGGTCCCTCCAACCATCTCCGGATTTTGACGATCTAACCCGTGAACTGGACAAAATTTAAATGATATTCCTCAGGAGGACATCCAACAACTCTATCAATCAATGACAAGCTGAATAACTGCTTCCGTAGGAGCCAGAGGTGGACCAATGCGTTACTGACTTGCTCAATTTGTGAGGCTCTTTCTCTTGAATAAATGATCCAATTTTTCTGAAATAGTAATTATTTGTTTGCCACTACATGTAGATCACATATCCGGAATTCCATCCCATTCAGAAAATTTCTTTGTTGTGTTTCTTTTTTTGTTTTAGAGCGTGTATACACATGCATATGGGCATGGCTGGGGGAAGGTTGAGGTGAATAGAGGAGATGATGGATAGGGAGGGATAGGAGGGTATGGACAGAGAGACAGAGGCAGCAGTTGGGTAGAGAGAATAGAGGGGGAGGAGTTGGAAAAGGTGAGGGGGGCAGGAGGATATGGCTAGCGAGTGGTGATGAGAAGGTGGATAGGGAGAGGGTGCAGGAAGAGATGGATAGCGAAAGGGAGCAGGAGATATGCAGAGAGGGAGAGAGAGGGGGGGGGGACTTGAATGGAGAGGAGAGCACTAGGCGATGGTCAGAGAGAGGGTGAGGGAATGTGGACAAGAAGACTGTGAGACAGATAATAATCTTCTCCCTGCTGCTTTCCTCATGTGTGCATTCAACAAACGTATTGCACACTACTTCTCCTACCTCTCTATGTCCATTTTATCTCCCCCGTCTCTCTGTCCACTTCATGCTCCCACTTCTAGGTGTCCTTATTGTCCTCCCCCCCTCTTCTCTCCATCTCCTCCTCCCCCTATATTTGTCCACATTCCCTTCATAATCCCTCTGAATATCACCTCCTTCTCCCTCCCTCTGTATCCATCACCCCTTCTAACCACCTTAACCTACTTCCAGCTGTACCCATATGCACCCATTGCCCCAGCAAAACATATCGATAAAACAGTCCGATAGTACTACCATAGCATACCTGTCATACAGGGTAGCCTATATAGCAGAAATTCTGCCTATATTTCCACTGCTATTGGAGCTAGGCAGTTATAAACCACACAGTGCTGATACTCGTGAAGTTTGGAAGGTCAAGCTGCATAACAAAAAAGGTGGATAGGCCAGAGTTCTATAAATTCTCTCATCTGATCCCAGCTGCACCATTTGACATACCTTTTCTTTCAAAAACCCTGTTTTATTGCCATTTTATGACTTCTTATATAATAATTACTAGTTATAAGTGTTTGTTAATTATGCACTCCACCCTTCAGAAGTTATTACATGAAACACAAAATGATTAACTTTAGAATGTGTGAATGCATTCTTACACATATATGAAGTACCAGACCTAACAAAAGTGTTTTAAAAAAAGTGTTTGACAGATGACTGTTTCTCCTTTTAGCCCCCTTTTGTGCTATAATATCCCATTAATTACGCAAACAGGTGCTACTTCTTCTTATTGCTCAGTAATGTATTGCAGTGCTGCCTCAGTCACCTTGAATGCTTCTGAGTAAGGGATGACTTCTCCTTTCATCTACATTAGCCTCCTCCTCTTGTGAAATTTCCCCATGCATCCCCATTTCCACAATATAGTCGTCAGTTTGTTAATCAAATTCATCGTTTGCCATCCATTTTGTGAGGTCCTCTATACTGACGTTTTCACGGCCCACTACATTTTTGAGCATTGAAATGGTATCAATATTTCCATCTTTGACTTCAGTGTCATACTACATCTGAGACAACTGTGCATGTCACATCAGCATCAGCACTTCCTTATTTTCAAGGCCATTCCAGCAGTCATGACATCAGCATTAGCACATCTGCCCAAGTCATAAGTAACCCAAACCTTTCATGTGCACCTTCGGCAGAAGCATGCTAAGGTAGTGATCTTGACCAGTCACACGTAGCGTGTGCACATGTGGTCATGTATTCGTGCTTACTTACTTACTTACTCACTGGTCGTACCGGACTCGAGAGTCCATTACCGCAGCAACGTATTTTCGCCATCTGTCCCTGTCTTGGACTATTTCCTTCCATTCACCTTCAATACCTAGGCTCCTCAAATCAGCCTTCACATTGTCCTCCCATCTACGCCTCGGTCTCCCCACAGGACGTTTTCCTTCTAGGTGCCCTACCAGTACTCTGCGCGCTGCCCTGCCCTCGTCCATTCGAGCTACGTGACCCGCCCATCGCAGCCTACGTGATTTAATAATACTGATTATGTCAGGGCTTGAATAGAGTTCGTGAACCTCTTCGTTATGCAGTTTTCGCCACTCTCCGCTAATGTCATCCCTTTTTGCTCCAAAAATTTTCCTCAAAATTTTGTTTTCAAATACTCGAAACGGCTTTTCATTTTGCACAGTGAGAGACCAAGTCTCACACCCATACAGCATAACTGGTAGAATAGTAGTTTTGTATATTCTAATCTTTAAATTCCTAGACAATATCCGTGATGAAAGTAATCTATTCAGTGAGAAGTAGCACGCATTTCCCGCCCGTAATCTCCAGTTCGGATTCAATCTCATTTCTCGAAGTGATGTCCACGCCTAGATACTCAAATGTGTTCACTTTTTCAAACTGCATGTCTCCAACTCTTAACATTTCCTGATCTACTGCTGTTTGCGTTCTAGTAGTAACCAGGTATTTAGTTTTGTCTTCACTTATCCTTAGACCTACATCTTCACTAGCCTTGATTAATGCATTCTCATTTGCTGTTACAGATTCTTTCCTATCGCTAATGATGTTTAGATCATCTGCATACCCTAATATCTTAACATTTCCATTTAACTCTACACCCTCTGCATTATCTGCTGCCATTCGTACAATATATTCTAGGACTAAATTAAAAAGTAGCGGAGACAGGGCATCTCCCTGCTTAAGTCCGTTCTTTATTACAAATTCTTCTGACTCCAATTTCCCCACGCATACTCTACCTTTTGTGTTTTTCAAGCTCGCTTCTATAAGTCTAACATACTTCTTTGGTATTCCAAGTTCCAAAAGAATTTGGTACAATTTTGACTGCAATACTGAATCATATGCTTTTGTAAAATCTATGAAAAGATTATGAACTGGTTTATTGTATTCCCATTTCTTTTCCAAAATTTGACGCAGGGTGAATATTTGGTCTATAGTTGATCTGTTCCTCCGAAAGCCGCCTTGGTAGTCCCCCACAATTTCATCTGCATATGGTGTAAGCCTGCTTAGCAGAATATTCGAGAAAATTTTGGAACATACTGGTAATAGCGATATCCATCTATAATTACTACAATCCATTTTGTCACCTTTCTTAAAAATTGGGATCAGAATCGACTCCTGCCACTCTTCAGGTATCATCTCTGAGTTCCATACTTTAGTTATCACTTTGTGAACTACTTCCACCAATTTCTGTCCCCCATTTTTAACTAATTCTGTAGTTATGCAATCTGATCCTGGTGCTTTATGGTTTTCCAATCTGTCGATTGCATCTCTTACTTCCTTTAACGTTGGCTCAGGTATCTGGGGTTCTGCTGTATGTATGTCGTATGCCTGCTCATTTCCTGCTTCCTGGTGTACATTTAATAGATGCTCAAAATGCGCCCTCCACTTACTTAATATAGGACTGGGGTCTGTCAGTATTCCCCCAGCATCCCCTCTAAGCGCATTTGTCCTAGCCTTGAAGCCCTTCCTATACCCATTTATGTCTAGGTAAAGTTCCCTAATGTTTTTTGTTTTACTGTTTGTTTCCATTTTTGTAACTTGATTGTTCAAATAATCCCTCTTCTTTGCCCATAGCCTACGACCAACTTCCCTTCTCAAGTTCAAGAACTCCTCTCGTTTTCTGTCTCCCATTCTAACCCAATCTAATAGCGCTTTTCTCCTTTCGTCTACCAATTTCTTGCATTCCTCATCAAACCACGGTTTCCTCCTGTTCTTCTTAATTGTACCTACTGTGACCTTCGCTGCCTCTTTGATATTATTCCTCACAGTGATCCACTGTTTACTTACATCCTCGTCTTGATCTTCGGGTGTCCTGAGAGCATCAAACCTATTTGTAATTTCTATCATGTACTTTCTTCTAAAGTTTTCATCATTTAGCTTGTCAGTGTCGAACCTAACAAGTTCTGCATTGTGACACCTTGATGTTGCTGTAGATAGCCGTTGGTGAACTTTGGCAACTACAAGAAAATGATCAGAATCGCAGTCTGCTCCCCTGAAAGTCCTAAAATTTTCTATACTAGTGTGCCATCTCCGATCTACAAGAACATGATCAATTTGGTTTCAGGTGTGTCCATCAGGAGAGACCCAAGTTGCTTTATGAATGTCCTTCCTTTTGAAATATGTGCTCTCAACAATCATGTCTTTTGAAACAGCAAAAGTAACCACCCTTGTGCCATTATCATTCGAAATGTTATGCAAACTTTCTTTCCCAATTGTAGGCCGGAATGTTTCCTCCTTCCCTATCTTCGCATTAAAATCACCTATGATTAATTTTGTATCATACGAGGAGAACTCATCCCACAGTTGATCTAGTTCTTCATAAAAGCCGTCTTTAACAACCTCTTCAGTGTCCTCAGTTGGCGCGTGTACATTAATTACTACTAGTCTATTCCACCTGCCGAACAACCCTATAACTGATAATCGGTCACTAATGAACCTTATATCTCTGATTGTGTGAAGCACTTTTCCCTGTATTGCGAAACCTGTTCCGAAACTGTGAGCTTCCGCACCTCCATAGAAAAATGTATAGTTACCCCTCTTTATGCTACCCTCCCCCTGCCACCGAGTTTCTTGAATAGCCGTAATGTCTACATCGTATCTATCTAATTCGTCTAATAATGTCTGGAATGTTCCTGGCCTGTTCAGACTTTTAATGTTCCATGTTCCCAACCTGAAAGCTCCTTTCGGCCTGAATCTCTTCGAAGTAGGCTCCACCAGGAGATCCGAATGGGAACCTAGTTTACCTCCGGAATATTTTACTTCAAAGGGACCCATGGCCATTAACGTTGCTGATTCTTGATGAATAGATTTGCTAAGAAGAGAAGAAGAAACAGGGATGGTTCATCACGCCATCGCCTGCTCCCCACCGGCTGTCCGCGACTGCTTATTTTTTGTATTCGCAGCTACCCTTCATATCTGAAGGCCGTATCCCCTATCCGCAACCTGGGGACGCGCTGTGCCGTGGTGGTAGGGGCCCACGAGACAGCATGTATTCGTGGCCACTACAATTTATATTCCAGTATTTGTCTCAAGATTAGAAGTGTGGTCCTATCTTAGAATAGCTCAGTGCCTTTCCTGATGGTGCACACCAACAGTTTTGGTCACTTAACGACTAATGCATAACCTGCAAATCCGAAACATATACTATAGATGCCACGGAAAGACGAATGTACCAATAAAGTTTCTGCCGTCATTGAAATCTAGACTGTTTTTTCCCACAGAAAATATATCAAGGTTGCATCATGGTCGTAGAGTGGGAGGGTTTATGTAACGAATTAGGACTTCATATGTGTTGAAAATGAGTTTTATTATAAATACTATCCCACAAAACCCCGGAAACGCAAAGTAAAAGCAACTCTTGTTTCATATCCTATTTGCTCCCGTCACCAGCAGATGCCTGCACTGTAGAAAACGAGTGCTCCTGTCACCAGCAGATAGCTGTAGTGTAGAAAATGTGGAAGGTTCGATCTTTGTACCACGATTTTCTTTGATATGACCACTGTCGCTGACAGGTGGCTGCACTGTAGAAAACGTGATCTGACGGTTTCTGGTACCATGAGTAGTTCTTACTGTCACCAACAGATAGCTCCACCGTTAAAAACATAACAGAGTCATAAATTAATTATTTTCCCCGTCTAAGATTTTGCTATATTCTGAAATGTCTGCAAAAATACATCTGCAATGTAAATAAAGTGCAAGTTAATTTCCACAGAAATACATAGTTGCCAAATTCTAAAGTTTGTATTCCAGTGCTAGTTTTCAATGCCTAATAATAGTTGACATTTCAGAAGATAGGCCTACGGAATCAATGTTGTAATACTAACCTGACCAGGCTTGTAATTGCAGAAGAAATACGTGTTAGCTACTCGTATTTTCGGGCAAGCACACAAGAAAACTGAGTATTTATTAGGCCTACTCTTGACTTAAGTCAGACTACACCCTCAAATTACATATTTCCGCATTTATATGTACTATTCTAGGCGGGACACAGCTAACACATCATGCTCTTCACTAACAAAACATAATCGATGATACTGATTACTAGATATTGCTATTATTACATACACACAGACCTACTTTCGAGAAAGTTTGCAACCAGAATTATAGTGCTAAGACTCTTTAAAAGCATTACAAATATATTATTAGCCACAGGTCTTGGGGAGCGGACAGGGTGTGTCTGCACCAGTTTTACAGGGCTTTCGTGCGTTCGCGGCTGGACTATGGGTGCAAGGTGTATGGATCGACGATGCCTTTTTATTTGAAGATCATTGACACTGTCCACCATGAGGGGATTCGGCTAGCCACAGGTGTTTATAGAACCAGTCCCATACTCAGTCTCTCTGTTGAGGCTCGGGAACCGCCACTCACCATCCAGCGGCAGCTCCTCGTGGTATGTCAGGCATTCAAGTTCTCCAAAGCTCCGACTTCACCCGCATACCACAATGTTGCTCGTCCACCTCTGGTACGCCTTTTCTCCAAATGTCCATCAGCCACAAAGCCGTTCGGTATCTGCGTGCAGAGTGCGCTGGAGTCACTCGGTGTGGAGCAAGTACAACCTCAAATCCTGAGTTTTAATCGTCTGCCGCCTTGGTTACACCAGTGGCCCACTGTCATTTTAGATTTATACAATACAGGAGAGATTGCACTCCTGCTTCTATCTTAATTCGATGTTCTCTGACATTTTATGTGCGCACCACAACTATGTAGCCGTCTTTAAGGATGAGTCTAAGCGGTGGGTCTCTGTTGGTTGCTCTGTCGTTTTCCCAGATCGTGTCCTCAAGATCCGACTGCCTCAAGAATTTATTGTGTCTGATGCAGAATTGTATGCGATCTTGCGAGCACTGGAGCAGATGTAACTTTCTTCCAGTGCTAAATATCTTGTCTGTTCAAATTCTCTTAGTGCCCTTCACTCTCTCCAACGTTTGTACCTAGCAGATGAAGTGATCCAGAACATCCAGGATGCCCTCCTCCAACTACACGATTAGGGAAGGAGGTGTCTTTCTGCTGGATATAAGGGCACACGGACACTGAGGGGAACGAAAGGGCGGATCTAGCAGCCATGGAGGCGTGTCATGATCCTCGAGTACATCATTGTGCCATCCCGCTGCATGCTATCACCTCGCTTTGAGGTACAAAGTCATGCGCCAATGGGAAGACGAGTGGCTGGAAGTGACCGACAGAAAGCTCCCTGTAGTAGAGCCCACAACTTGCCCGTGGCGTACCTCCTTCCAGCCACGTCGACAGGACGAGGTCCTTCTTAATTGTCTTCGCATACGCCACGGTCCTATAACGCTTGGCTTTTTACTCCGGCAAGAAGACTCTCCAATGTGTGGTGCTTGAGGCGTAGAGATCACTGTGCGCCACAATTCATTGGACTGTCTTTTATTTTCCGACCAACGGGCCGCGGCGGATTTGCCTCCGGATCCGCCCTCTATTTTAAGTAATGTTCAAACGCACGTGGTTCTAGTTTTAAAGTTTTTTGAATTGTCCAACATCTTTCCCAAGTTTTTAGGGAGATAGTTTTAATGTGTTCACAGAGTGACTAGTTCACCTATATTTTTTGTAAGTTGTCAACCAGTCACATATACCTGTGCCTGTCTTTTAGCCCCTTTCTCGTTTTACTTGTATTTTATCTCATGTATAGCAATATTTACTTTTTCTGCGTTGTTTTAGCGCATGTGAGATAGAGTGATTTTGTGGTCGATTCTATTGCATGAGCGTGAAACAATTTTCTAGGTTTTAGCCACATTCGATTGTTTTCATGAATGTAAGGACGCTGATAACCTAGCAGTTCAGCGCCCGTAAGTCCCAAACACACACACACACGCGCACACACACGAACACACACACACACACACACACACACACACAACAGAACTGATTACAGAAGGAACGAATAAGATGCTTTATTACGATGTATCATTTAAACTGGTTTGCTTATAAACACACACTCGCAAGAAAGTAGACCTTAAGCGGTAACTGCGAGAGAGGTGTCATTTCTAAAGACAATGTCAGAGTCGATATCTCGGAAATATATGAAATTTCTTACAGTTTATGGTAAGACGTCTTGAGCTCAAAAAAATTGAATGTTGGCACGTCTCAGTTGCCTGTACAACTAAAAATGCCTGCTTATCGTAATGTAAGCAAGACCTCTAAGAACATTCGAGCAAAAATAAATTGGTATTATATGTAAGATTTCGCACACCTTGCGAGTACAATGAGCTATTAAATGTGTTTAATGCCTAATGGAAGACATTGTATGACCGGCCTCCACTGCCATAAATAACAAACAAATTCCGCAATACCTACTGAAGTGATGTTATTCGCTATAACTTGTAGTATATAGATGTAGATGCAGTAGTAGTTATGTTCCAAAACTTAATGAGTCACAACCGGAAAAGGTGGCAGAGATTTTACAAACTTTTGATGCTTCTACTGCTGATATATGCGCTTCACACCAAGGCTCAACGACATCGTTCATGTTTGGATATCTAAGTGGTTGTAAATGTTACGAGATGAGGTACGCCAGCGTGGCAGTGTGACTGCATGACATGCCAGTTTGCAGAGACGATGATATCGACGACGGGATGCACAGAAAATAGAGACAACGTAGTTTGATTACAGCAGCGATATCAGTGGGGAATTACCAATAATTGTTGAAGTGGAGGAGGAGGAGGATATTAGTGTTTAACATCCCGTCGACAACGAGGTCATTAGAGACGGAGCGCAAGCTCGGGTGAGGGAAGGATGGGGAAGGAAATCGGCAGTGCCCTTTCAAAGGAACCATCCCGGCATTTGCCTGAAGCGATATAGGGAAATCACGGAAAACCTAAATCAGGATGGCCGGAGACGGGATTGAACCGTCGTCCTCCCGAATGCGAGTCCAGTGTGCTAACCACTGCGCCACCTCGCTCGGTAATTGTTGAAGTAACATAATTATATGCCATAACAGAGAAGTTGAAATAAAAAACACAAGACCGCTACGGTCGCAGGTTCGAATCCTGCCTTGGGCATTGGTGTTTGTGATGTCCTTAGGTTAGTTAGGTTTAAGTAGTTCTAAGTTCTAAGGGACTGATGACCTCAGAAGTTAAGTCCCATTGTGCTCAGAGACATTTGAACCATTTGATCCAGGCGCTCCTTCCCACTCCGGAAAGCCGTGCGTTAGAGCGCACGGCTAACCGGACGGGCTTTTTCTGTACATACACCCAGCTCCCATCGTTATTCTCTATAATTTTTACTGATCGTTATTTTCTCGGCGTGCCCCCACGTTTCCATTTTATATTATATGTAAACACGTGAATGTAAATTACTAACATGTAGCACAGTGTGATATTTTAACGGAATATTTCAACAATACTGATATGTTGATGTATAGCTGATTTCTGTGTTCCCACGTTTACTGTCATAGAGGCAATGACTCGCTATGCTTTTGACTAGATAGTTTCTATTACTTTTCCTGATCAACAATGCTTTACAAAATAGCCTTAAGTTGACGTTCACGAGACCAACGCAGTAGCAGATACATTTCAGTTTGTAAGGCTCGAGATATAAGTGCAGGCATCTATCTTTAACATATGTTTATACCACGATACCCATGCAGTACGTAGTCTCGACGAATATGGAAGTGGGAGTGCTTTGACACCAATATAATATTAATATCTTTATGTATAGCTGACTCCGCATTCTCAGATTTACTATCATGGAGACAATGACTTTCTTATAGGTAAGGAAAGGGTTCACTATGCTTTCGGCTACCTAGTTCAGACTACCTTTCTGAGTCACCCAACAACCCACTGATTTATAAGATATACGTCCACTCGGCATGATATGACACGCCTGGAAACTGCTTCAATGTCCATGGGTAAATTTCAGCAATTCTAATCATGATGCCACTTCTGGTTATGGCTCCTAAATTTAGAGCAAGTTTCGACTCATCTAAAAGCATGCTGACTAAGCATACATACCCATCATAGCATAGCTCCCCTGACATTACCGACACGTGGCCGATTCCACACGTCCCTCTCTTCATCTAGTGCTACTTGTTAGTCACTTAAAGATCACGTTTTTACATATATTATGCAACGGATGCGTGGGAGTTTTTTTAGGAGAAAAAATCAATAAAAGTTGTAGGAAATAATAGGATTTGGGTCTACTTACAGAAAAAAATCATAAAGCTCTTATGTTATTTATCGCCCGGGTTCGAGTCCCGGCCGCGGCACAAATTTTAATTCATTTCTTCAGCTTCCATCATTAGCTTTAATACGTGTCGTGGCTTTTGTTTAGAATTTATAGCAGTGGAAGGTATCATATCATAGCTGTTTCGCGTTCAGCGTTCGCTGGTACGTGTATTTGATGCCTCATTGTGTTTGCAACGTGTACGAGATCTTACATCTCATAAAATTTTTTTTTGCTCGAATATCCGTAGAGATCTTCCTTATATTACGATAAGCATGCATTTTAATAAATAATGCAGATGTGAAAACTACTTCTATAATGTATATTATTGTGGAACAGTGCAATGCAGCCTGACCTGTCAATAGACACAGTCTACGAACATTCCTATTAGAGCTTCTAGCGGTTAAAGGCCTTTAACTAAAGACAACTGTTGTAATATGTTCCAAAAATAACTCCTGTGAGACTAAGATACCCGCAACTGCTTTTAAAGCAACGTGAGCTCTGCTACTGAGCACATCTCCGTTTTTCAGCTGCCTGACACGGCACGCACACATGTGCACAGAGGCTGCGGCCGCCTCCCCTCATAGGCAAAATTCTCCCCAGGAGTTCCGAAATCTTAAGAACAACTCTCCAGTCTTTCGATAATGTTACTGCTGAACCCATTTCCACAGGATCAAGTGATACTTATGGTCGAGTCTGTCTTATCAGCTGATCCATATATCAGTTTGTTGCAACAAAATTGTGGTACGGCACCATACATTAAACACTGAGTGCGTGCTATGTTAACTTCCCACATAAACAGTTTGCTTCGGCAATTCTGTAAGTTTTGTAGGTGGGGCGTACGTAATGTTTGCTTGGAAGTAACATCCAAGGTTATACTTTTGTAGATTCATGGAGCCTTTTTATGCTGTATGTATCTCTTTACTGTGCAGAATGTAAAAGATAGCCAATGGTCTTGTTTTGTAGTGTTTACAGAAAACGCCTCGACTGTACTGCTGTCTACTCCATATAATCCAGCTTTTGAGGTACATTTTCAGTTTTCTTTTTTTTTTCGTACACATTACACATTAACCATGCTTAGGAGCTTATTACTCCAGTACACACCTGCTGCACAACACACAGACTGGCATTTTTTCCCTGTATGCAGAGAGGCTCACAACAGAAAGCTGCTGTGGGGTGCTTCCCAATTACCGCTACAAGCTATTACTCCATCATTCTTTTTTAAACTCTGGAAACGTTTGGTATGTTGTTCTTATCAGAATTTTACTTGCAGCTCATATGTATTCGGACAGAATATTGCAGCATTCGAAGTTCAAATAAAGGGTACAATAGAATCTTTTATTGAACAGGGTGGATCATGCGTTTTTATCCTGAGCATGATTTCTTAAGTGTATTAAACATCATCAAACAGTATTTACGATGTGCTCCTCTACTCTGTGTCAATTTCTTCCAAATGGTCAACAAATATATACAGAACAGTCGCTGTGTGGTGTTTACCAACGTTTCTGCTATTTTTCTACTAGCATACAGGTAGACCATTAACTATATTCTATTGGCATACGGCTTTAAAAAGCCACTCTGACTCCAATAAGCCAGCCGAAGTTGCCGTGCTGTTCTAGGCGCTGCAGTCTGGAACCGCGAGACCGCTACGGTCGCAGGTTCGAATCCTGCCTCGGGCATGGATGTGTGTGATGTCCTTAGGTTAGTTAGGTTTAACTAGTTCTAAGTTCTAGGGGACTAATGACCTCAGAAGTTGAGTCCCATAGTGCTCAGAGCCATTTGAACCATTTGACTCCAATAAATACGACACAAAAGTAATATATTCAAACAGGGGAGAACATTGTGCTCCATAATACGATCTGTGGTACAGTCTGTGTGACATGATACTCTATCACACAAAAGTAGCAGATTTTACCATTAAATTATTCCATGATATCATTCGTCGCCAGTTTTTGCGAAATGTCCTATGATGGCATTAAGTTATACGAACTGCACATGTGAATCACATATTATTTTGCCTGATGAAACTACACTACAAATCTACACTGACGAAACCAGCCTGCTGCTTTAGTTCTATAAAGTTTACTAGGTAGGGCATAATGTTCGCTTGGATGCGAAATCTCTCATAAAAATCCACACCTAAGGTTATACTATATAATAAGACAATTGGGGTCGACTGTTTAACGCGCATGACCTCTAATTTTAGCGTAAAATTTATATAATATATTTATGTGTCAAATCAGAAACGTGGGAGTGAACGAAGTTAATGGTAACCACCTTACGGGTTTTTAAAAATGTTCAGACATGAAACTACAGGGAACTTTTACGTCTTCCTTGGCTAAAGAACATGGTATTGTCAGGCTGGGCGCTAGTACCGCGTGGATCATGTGTTCGATCACTGTGCACGACTGTTTCGGTAAGTAGACGATGAATAGTATCTTTTATTTCAACTACTATTATGGAATATAATGACGTTTATTCAACAGTTGTTGGTAATTCCCCACTGCTATCACTACTGTAATGTGATTACAGCACGTTATGTCGTCTCTGTTTTCTGTGTATTACGACTTCACTGTCATCCTCTCTGCAAATCGTCAACATCATGCTTTCACACTGCGATGTTGATGTACCACACCTAGTAATATTTACAGCCGTTTTTTAAGCTTTGCTTATCAGAGTCCCGTACATGAACGATGTGTTTGAGGACTTGATATTAAACTTATATTTCAGCGGTAGTGGCATTGGGTTTGTAAAATCTCTGCCGTCATTTCCGCTGTGACCCACAAAATTTTAGAACACAAGTACTTCCGCATCTACATCTACGTATCTTTATGTATCACTTTAATCGGTGTTGCGGCATTTTTTTTAGCATTTGTGGAAATGGACGGTGGTCATAACATGTGTTCCTTAGCCATTAGGCATAATTGACGACTCATTGTGCTTACAACGCGTGCATAACGTTACGTCAGTACAATACAACTTTATTTTTGCTCGGATTTTTGTAGAGGTATTGCTTATATCATTGCTTATATTAAAATAAAAAAACGCTTCAATGAGTTATACAGGCAATTTAGATGTGGAAAATTAATTTTTTGGAGTTTCATTGTGCATTACATTGTAGTGCAAAGTGTGAGACATTTCACAATAAATGGTAAGCAATTTCGCTTATTTCCGAGATGTCGACTTTATACTTTATGCTGATAACATGCATGGAAACTGCATGCCATTGGCTGCTGAGATCGGGGAGTGGGGCTCTCCCTCCCTTTCTGTGGCCTTGGCACGTCGCCAGATGTGCTGATGCTGATGTCATGATTCCTGGAATGGCCTTGAAGGTAAGGAAGTGAGATTCTGATATGACATGCGCAGTTGTCTCAATTGTAATATGACAGCGTATAAGAAGGCGCTGTTTTTGCTGTCGGCACATTTTCCGCCAGAATATCCAGTGACCCACTACTCTAGGTTTTCGTGGTTTCCTATTAATGTAAGCCTCGGCTTGTTATTGCCAGTTGAATTATAGTTAGCCAATATTTTATCTCATTCCTTACTTTTCTGTAATTTGGTGCAACAGCCTCCTTTTATGAAACAAATGTTCTCATAGGGAGCATCTTGTAATTTAAACCACTCTCGTCCCAGTTGTATGACCGTCTGTTAGAAATTCCCTCCTCATCCTTTAACTTCTAAAGACAGGATTTAAACAATGGCACAGCATCTTTGTCAAAGGGTAAAGCCTCTCCACCAATAGTAATCTGGCAAATGCTGAATCGGTGTTTTTTCCACCTACCCATCCATCCATCACTGGCACTAAATTCTGAAGCTTCTCCCTCTTTGCCGCTGAAATTTGCAATGCTTTTCCTGCACTATCGACCCAGTAACACGCAAACCTTATCCTCTTAAATGTTTATGCCACGAAAATAAGTCTTCCTCAACTTCTTTATGCTTACCTTTCAACACTGTATGCCTTACTTTTGTTCCACTTCCACTAGCTTGGGATGCATACCACATGCCAATTTCTGTTCGATTTTTCTTCCAGTCTCCAACAGAACTTTTTCCTAATCCTAACTTCAAAATAATAGTTTGGCTGCTACCCCAGAATGTAGTCGTATTACAGTATTTAATTTCTGATCCATAGGCACCACAAATCTTTTTTTTTACGTTAATCACTCCTTTCGCACTCTAATTAAAACATAAACGACCCCACAAAACAACAATTTAACAATGCTCGCACTTTGGATCTGATATGCGAGTGAGGTAAGAAAGAACACAAGGTTGCCAACAGAGCTGCTCTCTCTAAGTGTGTTCATTGTTGCTTGTGAGCGCTGAAATATGGTTTCCAAGTATCGTTTATTGAAGAGTGGTTCTGGTAATTTATTCAGAATTAACAACACAGTATGTGCCTTATAACTGAACACTACATGTGCTAGAAGCACAAAAGACGCATACAACATTTTGAAAGTCCACGCAGCATCGTATCCAGCGAGCACTTGCTAAGGCTTTGGAAAAGTGCAGTACATACAACAAGTTAATCCTCATTTTATTACTGAGAAGTGTTATTATGCAATTAAGTAGGCTGGAGTAACTAGGCCAGATAGTCACAAGCCTGATAGTCGAGAATCTACTGTATATGCATGCATTTAAGGTTTCTATAAGACCATCAGACATTTTCAACAGGATCTCACACAGACAGAAAATTAGCAAATGGGAAGTACGGCCAGAAAATGAAGTCATCTCCAGACCAGGGTTAAAGTGGTCCGAAGAAGAACAAAAAATCCACAGAAGAAATTAGAGAACTGCTTGGAAACTCAGAAGATTGAAACACAATAACTTTGTGTGATCCGATAGGGTCCAATCGCATCTAATCATACACGGTGTAACATAATTAATGGCGTAAACGCATATATTTGCGAGTACGCGATATTAGAAGCAAAAACGTCTCGGTAAACATAGGTCCACAAACCAACCGTTTGCGAGATAATTGCGACTTTGGGTGCCAATCACTACTGACGCGACTTTGTATTAACACCGCATGTTAATCCGTGGTCTTCGTTTGCATTTCCGAGAGAAAGAGTTGTAAACACAATGGATGTAACAATAGTATTACATACTATTATACATACTATTATACAGAGTCATATCACCGACTATTTTACATTTCATATCAACACCTCTACCACGTACAAAAATACAAATATTATCATCATGCAAAAGTTTACAAGACTTGCTTGTCCTAACACACAATGGTTTATCAATAAAAAATTTAATTTGGGGTGGTGGTAACGTTTTGTACATTTTTATTCACTGATATCCCTGGATACAGTATTCTTGTGTATTTCCTCACCTAAGCCAAAAGTATTCATTTCACAAATGAATATAATTAGAAATATGGGCCCACATAATAAATGATGGTTATAATTAAACTTGCTTTACTTGAGCTATTGTACACAAACTATTTGCCGATTGGGTACCCAAATTCATAGGAATGATGTTCAGACTGTGCGCTGCAGAATTTGCTATTTTAGTAGCATTAACGTCGTGATTTGCCGTTAGTCGCCAGCACTGGTACGGCGACATAGGTTTGAAACACAAACAGCAGTGTGCCCTACAGTTGCAGTCAGTGGACATGGGTCTGTTTTATCAAAACGACAAGTGCTGTTGCTTTTCGCGAGTATGGACACATTAAAGGAATACGGAAAGGTCCTCTTTCCACACCAGGGTTGAAGAACATGATTCGGAAATTCGAATTAACTGGAGATTCGAGAATTGTTGCTGGGAGAGACCGGTGGCCGATTGCGCCACAAATTGTTGAAGAAGTTACTGTTGCCATTGCTAAGAATTCCGGACGCAATGTGCGATCTTCTAGCAGTGGACGAGCTGTGGCACAACGGCTGAACCTTCCACCTGAGATGTTTCGGACAGTACTGGAACTCCGATCCGGTTCCAAGCCGCCGCGGATCCACATGGTCTTCGCATTGAGCAACTTTTGTAACAAGGAACGTAAGAATGATACAAAATTAACAAATGTTACGCTATCAAGCGGGAATTAAACTGTGTTTCTTTCAACGGTCTATTCATTATTTCTCTCAAGTAGCGAAAGTTTAATTATAATCTCCCTGTATCTACGTATTGCTGCTTCTATTCGTCGAGCGACAATGCATCAGAAAGCTGCTGCGCTGTGGAAAAGAAGATCGTAATTATTTACTAAAACTCATAGAATAATAATAATAATAATAATTCAATAACAATAATAATGAGGGATAGGGATAGTTTAGTAATACACATCTGTTAGTAGTCCTTTATTATACCGCCCGGAGGCAGCGGTGGTGGCAGGAAACATCTGTGTTCCCCGCTCAGAAATATCAGGTGGCCCATTCAAGTACTGTGGCTCGATGGGAGAGGGTGCGGTGAACAGGTATACTTTCTCAGCTAGTAACACATCAAGGAGCTGTTGTGCTATTCAAAACAGAAAGAAGTCGTCTGTATTTACGAAATTACACACACACATAAATCAGTAATGAGAGACAGGATTGATACTTACAGACGGTATTCTTATTCTTTTTATTTTGCCTTGGAGCGGTGACTGAATTCTGTTGACGCTTTATGAGGATGCTCTCGTTAAGGTATACTGGACCCAAGTGAAGCACAATTGGCCTATAGAGAGAGGGGCGTCGAAATGGAGACGAAGTGGCGGGTTTTTTACTTCTGTAGGAAAATTATTATTTTTGTTAAATAAATCATTACAATTGGACATAAAATAACGTCATTGATTACAATAATTGGCAAGGAAGTGATAAGGACAAGTGGATGAACAATGGACCCGGACTTCAGGCCTTGACCTGTGACCATGGAGGAGGACTTTAAACGACGGCCTTGAAGGACGACTAAACGCGATCACGTGCTGTTAGAGAGTAATTTGCTGGAAAATCACAATGTTGAAATCACTTTGTTTACCACAACTTCAAGAGAACGTCTGCCAGCAATACCGGAACATCGTCCTCCAAGAATGTTCGATATTTATCACCACTTTAAGTGCTACCTATAAAGAACAGACCAATGTGTTTGTCATCAATTATCCCTTCCCAGACATTCACATTTCAGAGAACGCTGATGGTCAACTTGTCCTGATCAGTGCGGGTTTTCCACATTCAAACAACGCATGTTGTGTTGATTAATCGTACCGCGATTCGTGAAGGTCGACTCGTCAGATAACAATACTCGAGCAAAGAAACTGGCGTGTCTGTTTTTGCTGTAGCAACTTCTGGAAAATGTTACTTGGTTTTCAAAATAATTGCCGTGAAGTTCCTGATGGGGGCAAGTGTAAAACATAATATCTTCTACGTTTCAAAATTCGGCAAAAATTAACCTGACTAACTCTCGATTCACGACTTGATTGCCGAGTGCTGATGTGGCGGTTATGATTCACTGCTGCTAGTATCGCAGTTTCATTATTCTCTCCAGCAACAGTTCTTCCACGGTTCCTTTTTTGTGGTTGCACTGTTCCCTCGGCGGGGAACAGTCGAATGACCCGACAAAAAGAAGCGCATTGTCGCACTGTGTTTGAAAAACGTTGAGCTTAGAGTTGCAGAGTTATCGACATTCCTGTTACTTTCTCCTAAATGAAAACCATTCCAGTTTTTTCTCCTATAGTAATGGCCTGCATTCTACGAATAACCCACCCAGATCATGAATGGAAGTATTTAAGAAATAAGATCAAGTCGAATAATGAATGAACGGCTACACGGAGAAAACTGGAAAATACGAGTCGTTTGCACAATACGTCTGTTTCTACATTCTTGATACAGTGCAGTTTTCTCGAGCTAATCTATTTTGAAATTGAACTGTGTTCTTTATCGATTACAGCGGCAAGCTTTCAGGCAGCAACAAAAGTGTTCTAAATAAACGGTATGTATTTTTTCGTGTAGAATCCGGTTCTACAAGAAAAATGGGATATTCTTATTTAAGATTTCAAATTTTACCGCCACCCACCCCCCTGAGGATGGGGCAAGGCGTCAAAGTTGGTATCGCCCGATAAACTTCCCCCTCTCTGTCCGAAACAGTCCTCGGAAGGCCCATCGGTATGTACTGACCGCCATGTCATCCTCAGCCGATAGGTGTCACGGGATGCGGATGTGGAGGGTCATGTGGTCAGCACACCGCTGTCCCGGATGTTGTCAGTTTTCGTGACCAGGGCTGTTATCAATCAAGTAGCTCCTCAATTGGCCTCACAAGGGCTGAGAGCACCTCGCTTGACAACAGCGCTCGGCAGATCAGCACGGCCATTCATCCAAGTGCTAGCCAAGCCCAACAGCGGTAAACTTATGTGACATGACGGGAACTTGTGTTACCACCGAGGAGAGGGCGAGGGTTATCGGCGGACAGCATTTTTAACAATACTGGACAAGTATATTTCCGTTTTTTAATTCCATGCGTAGTTTTCGTCATGTTTCGTCGTCTCAGGCTAAAAAAACTCACAGTGCATAAAGAGAACACAATTAATTGCTCACCAGTACTGCAATGGTATATATTAATCGCCATGCCCAAAGGCTACTAATGCAGCGGTAATGCGAGTCCTCCGGTATACTTGCGACTCGTGTACTCCCTCTCCTATGTCAGAAGAGTTCACTTGTACCCGACAAGACCCAAACGCCAAGTTTACGCCTACAATTTGGCAGTGGCGGGGACTCGTGAGCTGAGTCTCCGAGCGTGCGGAGACGGCGATGCTACAGGACCCGCTGGAGAGTTTAGAGGGAGTATACGGAGCTCATTTCTGATCTTCACTCCAAACCTGTGGCCTCGACCCACGTTTTAGCGTAATATTCTCGCTGGAATTATTCTGAAAGAAAACACGATGATTCTCGGACATTGTACATGAACTGAAATGCTGTTGGAATGGCATTACAGAGCGCATTCTGTGGCGTATCAAGAATATTCTGACTAAATACGATACCTTACCTCCACCAAAACCTAGTGGATGTCGACCAAATTTGCAGCAACGGGGCTACGACATAGTACCGATTTAATAACATTCAACAGAAATATCATCTTTACAGTAACTAAAAATTACCACGGTTATGATTCAATCAGCTAACGAAACAGACACTTTGTGGAACATACGTCTTTCAGAATAACACGCACTCTGTCTAAAGATACAGCAGATAATAAAGCACACAGCGTCGAGCTACAATTATTCACCCAGCAAGACACCGTGTGATAACATTAACTCCATCATGTTGATTTTAGGATCCGGCAGTAAAACCGAGGGGGCTACCAACAGTCATAATGCTTTGGTATACATGTTAAAATTTTCATGACGATCGAAAGAACGAAGCATGGAAAAGTGGAAAGACAAAACGGAACCATTGCCCCTTCATTCAAGCGACGAACGGAAATTGAAGTGAAACGTGTAATTGATGTATTTTAATACGCGTATGCCTGATTCACAGTTCTGTCTCCGACCAAAAGTTTCAGAGATCGACGATAGGCAGACGGTTCCGAATTCAGTTCGTGGTGGAATACCGGATGGCTCTAATAAAAGGTAATAGTACTGCATAAGGCTGTATTGGTCGCTAATCAAATACACTGCAGCACATATAAGGGTTACAATCATAAGCAAGCAGAGTCTGATTATGATTGTTATGTGCACATCTTGTAACCTTCATATCTGCGTACAACATGTTGACCCTAGATATCCGAAGATGACTATGTCTGAAAGGCGTCATATTACGAGCAATAAAGCCGTCTAATTTTTGAAGCACTACTTTTTGATTGGCGACCAACCCCAGTATTATTGTTAACTATCAACATGGTGGCCTGCCTGCTACGCGAGTATATATGTCAGAAGTGTGTTGCTCCAATAAGCTTTCTCCAGTCATTGGCATAGATTTTATTTATTTATTGCTTATTTAGTCTGATCAGATTAGGACCCTAAGGCCGTTTCTTACATGTAACCAGGAATAACACATACCAAAAACATTACGTAAACATTCACAATAATAGTAATAATAATAATAACTGACACTATTAACGATAGCAGTAGTAGTAATAGTAGAGGTAGTAGTAAAGGGGACTAAGAATGATGTAGTTTAACACTTTTGAAGCCGTGTTTAGTGTTATCAGAAGCGGAAGGAATAAAGAAAGAAGAGAGGGTTGAAATGACAGTGACATCGGCTGTTAGGGCGGAACAGAACTTAAATAAAGAACTCTGCGAACGTGGGTGAGGGAAAAGTTGCGGGGGAGGGGAGATTGACGAGAATGAGCTGCAGACTAGTATATGTGAGATACGACTACTGTGACAGAATGTGAGCCATTAGCTATCTTTTGAAGTCTCGAAGGAATTTAATGTCTCTTTATTTTGAGGAAGATTGTTGCGAACTCGGGTTCCTGACACAGGAAATGATTTCGAGGACATGACAGTGTTATGTGAGGGCAACGAGAGGATTTTGCTTTGCTGAAAACGAGTATTTCTGCTGTGCTGCTCAGAGAGTAGTGTAAGAGGTAAGTGAGATGGAGTATAATGATTGAGATGACGGTGGGGCAAACAGTGTATGATAGGCTCTACGGTTATCGGCACGTAGTCATACTTGCCTGTGGGCAGGAATGATATGCTCTAAATAGTGTATCTCACAAATATATCGTACGTAAGCACTCATCTCCAATTCTATCAGACACAGATAATTCGTACAATGTCCTTGGAGAATAGCATCACAGTAGTTAAGTATGGGGAATATTAGTCACTGTACAAATTTCTTTTTAAACTCGAAACGAAATACATTTTTATATTTCTGTAGCGAATGAAGAGAAAGAGGCACCAATTTACAGACTGCAGTTGTGTGTGCAATCCAGTCTAAGTGATGGTCCAGAAGTATTGCCAACTTCTTCGCACGAGAAGAAAATATTATTTCTGTGCCGTTTACGATTAAGAGTGGAAGAGATTCTCGCAATTGCGTGGTAAAACGCTTTTTATGAGCGACTAAGACTGCTTGCGTTTTAGATGGGTTAAAATTGGAAGATATGATCTGCGCTCGATTAAGCAAGTAAATCAGCATTTACAGGCTCATGGCTGTGCGCAAGTTCGTTGAACTTGCAGTTAGAAGTAACTGAAGATCCTCACCATATGCGTGATATTTGCAATGGGACAGAATAGCTGACATATCATTAACATACATTGACGGACAAAAAAAGTCACAACAGCAGGAACGAGTTATGACATAAACGGAAGTTGGCAGGCGTGTTTCTGTGTCTGAAAGATGACGTCTATTCAGATTTCGCGCCAGTCACATAGGAGTGGTGCTAGTAGCGCCACTACGAGGATACACATCAGGTTTACTTTAAATATATGCTGTAACGGTTGTGAGCGTTAGCCGGCCGGGTTGGCCAAGCGGCTCTATGCTCTACAGTCTGGAACCGTGCGACCGCTACGGTAGCAGGTTCGAATCCTGCCTCGGGTATGGGTGTGTGTGATGTCCTTAGGTTAGTTAGGTTTAAGTAGTTCTAAGTTCTAGGGGACTGATGACCTTAGAAGTTACGTCGCATAGCGCTCAGAGCCATTTGAACCATTTTTTTTGAGCGTTATTTTACTTTGGGATATGTTAGTCAAGAATGCCTTTAAGGCGACAAAAACGCCACCACCAACACCTCACTGGATTTGAACGAAGTTGTGTAATAGGACTACGAGAAGCTGGATATTGCTACTGCAATACTGCAGAAAAACTTGACAGGAATGTAGCCACTGTACGTGATTGATGGCAACCGTGGTGACAAGGAAATACGGTCGCAAGACGACCGGTCTCGGGACGGCCACGTGGTACTACCTACACTGAAGACCATCGTGTTTGATGATTGGTTCTGGAGTATCGTCCAGCATCTGTAGTGGCAAATGAGCAACATTTGGCACCACACTGACACAACCAACAGTTAAAAATCTGTTACTTGAAGGACAGCTCCGAGCCAGACGCCATGTAGCGTGCATTTCACTGACGCCAAACCACCACCATTTGTGACTCCAATGCTGTCATGCGAGAGCTCATCGAAGGGCAGAGTGGAAGTGTGTTGTGTTTTCTGGTGAAAGCTGGTTCTGCTTCGGTGCCATTGATGGCCGTGTGTTGGTTAGGAGGAGGCCAGTTGAGGGCCTGCAACCAACCTGTCTGCATGCTAGACGCACTGCACCTAAACCTGGAGTTATGGTCTGCGGTGCGATTTCCAATGATAGCAGGAGCACTCTTGTGGCTATCCCAAGCACTGTGACCACAAATCTGTACGTCAGTCTGATGATTCGACTTGTTGTGCTGCCATTCATGAACAACATTCCATGGGGTGTTTTCCAACAAGGTAACCGCCATTCATGAACAACATTCCATGGGGTGTTTTCCAACAAGGTAACCGTCGCCCACATACCGCTATTGTAACCCAACATGCTCTGCAAAGTGTTGACATGTTTCCTTGGCCTGCTCGATCCAGTTCAGCACATGTGGGACATCAACGGAACACATCAGCGTCATCCTCAAACAGCATTAACCGTTCCTGTACTGGCATAATAGGCATTGAACTACATAGCACAAACTGATATCCGACACCCTTACAACAAAATAAATGCACGTTTCCATGCTTGCATTCAACATTCTGGCGGTTACACCGGTTATTACTGTACCAGCATTTCACACTTGCGGTGGCTTATCTCGCGCTTACGTTACGCTGTGATCTTGTAAAGTTAATCACTTCAATATATTAACTAGACAACTGTATTCCCGAAATTTCAGTACTCTACGTCAATTATTTTTTGATGTTGCGATTTTTTTCTGTCAATGTCGCGAGAAGAGTGCTGGGCCCAATACTGATCCCTGTGGGACTCCTGATACTACGTCATCCATTGTGACCTTGTATTTCCGATCATTACACGCTGTTGGCGGAATGTAAGGCATGAGTGAGACCATTGTATAGCACTTGAAGAAAAATACTGTCTTGTGAGTTCAGCAAGTAGAATGCCAAAGTCAACAGTGTCCTAGCTCTGCTGAAATCCAAAAAGCACATAACAGTCGTCTGTTGTTTGTCCATAGATTGTTTCAATTCGTCCGTCACTTTTGTAAGAGCAGTCGTACTGCTGCCGTTTTACCGGAAACTAAGCTGTTATTCATCTAAAAGTTTATTTGATGTTATATAATTAGTAAGCTGTTCGTGGACTGTATATTCCAAAGCCTTGGATAATTCTGGTAGAATGCAAATGAGCTCGTAGTCGGAAGGTTGTTTGGCAGATTGCTTCCTGAGTGACTTGGGTTAAACGGATACAATCATTGCTCGCTCGACATGCCGCCTCAGCTGGGCTCGGCACGGCAGGCAGGGCGCGAAACTTGTGCCGTCACTCTGCTGGTGCGCGGGTCGTCGCCGCTGATGGCGGTCCCCGCTGGCCCATCTGTCGCCTGCTGGCACGGGTATTAACCACGTTAGCGCTAAACGGGCTATTGCTCCCGCCTTGCTCGGCAACAGGTTGTGCATGAGTGTGTTGAGAGGTCGCCTGCCGCAGGAATTAGCGATGTCAACTAACCGAGAAATGTCGCTCGCTCGAGCGGGTTCTGAAAAGCAAGGAACGCAGATGAACCTGCTTTGCATCATAGATCACTCAGCATAACAATAAGCGAAACATGCACAAAACGGACAGTTAGCTATGTAAATTAATCCAAGACGAGTATTTTGGCTAAGAGAAGACACACACCGACTCCGTCTGAACTTGTAGAATAATGCAGCCGCATCCCCTCGTTGTTTTCTCTCTCGCTCGCTCTCTCTCTCGCTCTCTCTCTCTGTCTGTCTGTCTCTCTCTCTCTCTCTTCCTGTGACACCAGTTACATAACTTACGCGATGCCGGCCGAAGTGGCCGAGCGGTTCTAGGCGCTTCAGTCCGGAACCGCGCTTTGCTACGGTCGCAGGTTCGAATCCTGCCTCGGGCATGGACGTGTGTGATGTCCTTAGGTTAGTTAGGTTTAAGTAGTTCTAACTTCTAGGGGACTGATGACCTTAGAAGTTAAGTCCCATAGTGCTCAGAGCCATTTGAACCTTTTATTTTCACTTTATCAAAGTTTTCAAAGTCGGTTGCTTCAGTCGCCACCTTTTCCAGTCCTTTATTACACTCACAATCCCAAATGAAACTGTCGTCGAATAACAACACCCACCAGGGCTAATCACAAGTTACTCGCCTTCAAAAATAGTCACCGACGTTAATAGTTTTCGCCTCTGGAAAAGAAACGTATCTGCAAAATCGCGAAAGATCGCATTATGTATTACAGCTTACACCCAATAAAACTTACAACTTCGGAAAATGATAAAACTTTGCAGACCACTACCATACAGCTTTCTACCTTCCAAGAGGATTCACAACAGAGTTTCCAGTTTTCCGAGTCCTGTGCCGCTCCTGATAAATGCTTAATATTTCATCCTTTCTGCCAGTCAGTGAAGAGACTACAGCTCGATACACTTTATCATGAACCGTAGGCATTCCAGTTAGTTGTGCCTATATTTCAACTGATTTGATTGGAACACTTCTTACTATCGTCCATCCTAATACAAAGTTAAATATTTCAACCGTAAAGGATAACACTGATGGAAAGATCAGTCCAGTAACTTGTCTAAGGGCCATTTCAAATTACTCAGAAGGTCTCATTTGTTAAGTATTACTGATAAAGCAGTTCCAGCCAGAGGCGATCCAGTCACATCTTTGGGGGAAAAAAATCCTGTTTATGTCAGTCACATGATAATTCAGCCCAAAACATAATGGTCTTAAGTGTCATCCATCGCGAATTAGAAGCATGAGACGGTATGTTAATACTATAAGGCTCGTTCTTCCAGGATCACAAGAGAGATGTTATACAACTAGTCTAACATGGTGAATAATGTGTATTCCTTTGTAGATAAACAGTCAAAGATTAACACTTAAAGAGGAATTCCTCAAAAAAAAGTACGTTTAATGCTGTTTACTAACAAGGATCATTATAATGCAGCATAATATAAAACATTGATGGGAAAAATCGCAACACCAAAAAAGATAATGGAGAGTAATGAAATTTCGGGAGTACATTTGTCTAGGTAACATATCTAACTTATTAACATTGCAAGATCACAGCTTAGTGCAAGCGAGAGATAAGCCATTGAAAATGTGAGATGCTGAGATACTGATACAGTAATAACCAGTGTAACCGCCAGAATGTTGAATGCAAGCATGGAAAAGCGCATGCATTTTGCTGTACAGGTGCCGGATATCACTTTGTGCTATGTAGTTCAATGCCTGTTATACTTAGTCGGCCCGTACAGGAACGCTTAATGCTGTTTGAAGATGACGCTAGAGTTGTCCGTTGATGTCCCACATGTGCTCAGTTGGAGACAGATCTGGTGATCGAGCAGGCCAAGGAAACATGTCGACACTTTGCAGAGCATGTTGGGTTACAATAGCGGTATGTGCGCGAAGGTTACCTTGTTAGACAACATCTCATGGAGTGCTGTTCATGAATGGCAGCACAACAGGTCGAATCACCAGACTGACGTTCAGATTTGTAGTCACGGTGCTTGAGATAACCATAAGAGTGCTCCTGCTATCATTGGAAATCGCACTGCAGACCATAACTCCAGGTGTAGGTCCAGTGCGTCTAGCATGCAGACAGGTTGGTTGCAGGCCCTCACTGGCATCTTCCTAACTAACTCACGGCCATCAATGGCACCGAAGCAGAACCAGCTTTTATCAGAAAATACAACTGACCTCCACCCTGCCCTCCGATGAGCTCTCGCTTGACACCACTGAAATTGTGAACTGAAGAGGTTTAGGGTCGATGAAATGTACGCTATAGGGCGTCTGGCTCGGAGCTGTCCTCGAAGTAACTGATTTGAAACAGTTCGTTATGTCACTGTGGTGTCAAATGATGCTCAAACTGCTGCTTGCAGATGCAGTACGATGCGACAGAGCCATATGCCGAACACGATGGTCTTCCTTCCAGGTAGTGCCACGTGGCCGGCCGGAGCATGTTGCGAGCATGTACTCTCGTCACCACGGCAGCCATCAGTCACGTACGGTGGCTACATTTCTGCCAAGTGTTTCCGCAATATCGCACAAGGAACATCCGACTTGCCTTCGGCCTTGCCGTAGTGGTAACACCGGTTTCTGTCAGATCACCGAAGTTAATCGTTGTCGGGCGGGGCTAGCATTTGGATGGGTGACATCCGGTCTGCCGTGCGCTGTTGGCAAGCGGGGTGCACTCAGCCCTTGGGAGGCAAACTGAGGAGCTACTTGACTGAGAAGTAGCGGCTCCAGTCTCGGAAACTGGCAAACGACCGGGAGAGCGGTTTGCTGACCACATGCCCCTCCATATGCGCATCTACAGACGCCTATGGGCTGAGGATGACACGGTGGCCGGTCGGTACCGTTGGGCCTTCATGGCCTGTTCGGGAGGAGTTCAGTTTTTTCTACATCCAACTTCTTGTAGCCCTATTACACGATCTGATCCAAACTCAGGGAGGTGTTGATCTCATCAAAACTCAGGGAGATGTTGATAATGGCGTCTTTCTAGACTTAAAGGCATTCTTGATTAAAATCAACTCACCAAGTCCAATCTAAAAGGTAACTAACACTCACGACCGTTATAGAGTATCTTTAAAGCAAACCTGATTTGCAATCCTCATAGTGGTGCACTATTATACGACTGGCGCTAAATTTGAATAGACATTATCTATCAGATGTAGAAACACGCCTACCGACTTTCGCTTATGTCATACGACTCCCTCTTTGTGTTGTGGTTTTTTCCATCAGTGTATAATATTTCATCCTTTACATAAAAGGAAATTTAAGAATTAAATTAATTTTGAGCTAAAATCACGTAACAGAATGAGATATTTACGCAAAATTTATTAAATTTATTTTGAATTCAGAAAACTACCAGACCCTAACCCGACAGCCGCATGACAGGTTTTAGACCTTGACATTCAGTACTTGTGTACGCGAAAGACTTCTTGTTAACGTAACAATGCAAATGAGACACTTCTACGGGTAAGGACTAGGAGTAACCTAATTGAAATAATGATTGGCCAATCTCCACATCATTTGGGTCAGTGCAGAGACTTTCTTTATGCTAAATACACTCCTGGAAATGGAAAAAAGAACACATTGACACCGGTGTGTCAGACCCACCATACTTGCTCCGGACACTGCGAGAGGGCTGTACAAGCAATGATCACACGCACGGCACAGCGGACACACCAGGAACCGCGGTGTTGGCCGTCGAATGGCGCTAGCTGCGCAGCATTTGTGCACCGCCGCCGTCAGTGTCAGCCAGTTTGCCGTGGCATACGGAGCTCCATCGCAGTCTTTAACACTGGTAGCATGCCGCGACAGCGTGGACGTGAACCGTATGTGCAGTTGACGGACTTTGAGCGAGGGCGTATAGTGGGCATGCGGGAGGCCGGGTGGACGTACCGCCGAATTGCTCAACACGTGGGGCGTGAGGTCTCCACAGTACATCGATGTTGTCGCCAGTGGTCGGCGGAAGGTGCACGTGCCCGTCGACCTGGGACCGGACCGCAGCGACGCACGGATGCACGCCAAGACCGTAGGATCCTACGCAGTGCCGTAGGGGACCGCACCGCCACTTCCCAGCAAATTAGGGACACTGTTGCTCCTGGGGTATCGGCGAGGACCATTCGCAACCGTCTCCATGAAGCTGGGCTACGGTCCCGCACACCGTTAGGCCGTCTTCCGCTCACGCCCCAACATCGTGCAGCCCGCCTCCAGTGGTGTCGCGACAGGCGTGAATGGAGGGACGAATGGAGACGTGTCGTCTTCAGCGATGAGAGTCGCTTCTGCCTTGGTGCCAATGATGGTCGTATGCGTGTTTGGCGCCGTGCAGGTGAGCGCCACAATCAGGACTGCATACGACCGAGGCACACAGGGCCAACACCCGGCATCATGGTGTGGGGAGCGATCTCCTACACTGGCCGTACACCACTGGTGATCGTCGAGGGGACACTGAATAGTGCACGGTACATCCAAACCGTCATCGAACCCATCATTCTACCATTCCTAGACCGGCAAGGGAACTTGCTGTTCCAACAGAACAATGCACGTCCGCATGTATCCCGTGCCACCCAACGTGCTCTAGAAGGTGTAAGTCAACTACCCTGGCCAGCAAGATCTCCGGATCTGTCCCCCATTGAGCATGTTTGGGACTGGATGAAGCGTCGTCTCACGCGGTCTGCACGTCCAGCACGAACGCTGGTCCAACTGAGGCGCCAGGTGGAAATGGCATGGCAAGCCGTTCCACAGGACTACATCCAGCATCTCTACGATCGTCTCCATGGGAGAATAGCAGCCTGCATTGCTGCGAAAGGTGGATATACACTGTACTAGTGCCGACATTGTGCATGCTCTGTTGCCTATGTCTATGTGCCTGTGGTTCTGTCAGTGTGATCATGTGATGTATCTGACCCCAGGAATGTGTCAATAAAGTTTCCCCTTCCTGGGACAATGAATTCACGGTGTTCTTATTTCAATTCCCAGGAGTGTAAAAGTGTGCATAACATAATTAGTGATATTCGAATTATTTCTTCAAAAACTTTCAACGCCTTACTGTGGAAATGAGAATGCCTTTACGTGTTTGCTTGCAGATTAGATTAAAATGAGTACAATTACCAGCACAGAATACACCCACAAATCTGCATAAAGTGAAACGGCCACGTCGGGTCATCGGTTTACTTGTTGCATCGATACCCATTCGACATAAATTCATACACTTAATCCGATCGAGTGTTGAGTTATCACAGCGTTAAGTCCCTGCAGTTGTATTCGTCAGTCGTGGCCGTCAGATCCTAAATCTTCCAAACAGAATTTGGTTTTCTGTGTTTCTCATAATTTTTCTACACAGTCTTTTCCAATCTGAGCTAGTGTTCTGTCTCTCAAATGCAACTACGTTAATGAAGTTCGAAAGCTAAATAGTTTTTCCTCCTTTGAATACTTCCTGAATACTTCTTCCATTAATGAACTCGTTTCTGTTAAATAAAATTATTGACTTATTATAACACCAGCTTCTTTCTCTTACTAAAATACACAGTTTTGATATTATCTACTTTCACCGATGCTACTTTTTATGAAGATAGGGGACTATTAAGTCTTCCGTTACTTCATAACACTTAAAGAAGGGAAAATTAGAGTTTAACGTAGCGTTCATATCGCAGATCATTACAGACGGAGTACAATATCGGCCTGAACATAGATGATAAAAAAAACTGATTGTGACTTTTTTGAAATAATCAATAGGAACCAAAGGAACCAAAATTTGAGTGGTAGGATAGAGACTTTAATCAGAAGTGAAAGTCTGTGATAATCATTAGTCTCCATGTAAGCATTGAACGTAAATCAGTACTACTGATAAGATTTCCTACTGATGTTATCATGATTATCGCTGCTTCTATAACCAAAATTTTAATGGCGGAACGGGGACTTTAATCAAACACGAAAGTCAGAAGGCATACGGGACACTCATCAGTCTCTACGTCAGATTACAACGTAAATCAGAAATTATACTAATTACCGTTCCTTCTATCGGGTGTGTCTCTTAAGAGGCGTCAGTCGAATTTTCTCTAATGTTTCCACAGATATTTACAATTACATTTTTACATTGTTTAGCTGGAGTTAGCCCAACAGTTGCTGCTCCTCACGTCATTCATGCGACGCCCAGTGTCGACAGAAAGCTGTTTCTTTCCCATTACAGACAAAATTAAAAGTTGGAATTTATGTCATCATACGGTAGAGTGCTCCCAATTAGTCTAGTGCGATATTCGTTCATCTATATATTAACAGAGACAATGAAACTGGAAGAATAAAAAGCATCCCAGCAGCGAATTACAAGAGAATACTCCCAGGTCTCAATAAACGTTCTTGATTAAACCTGGCAGATGTTTAGCGGGTTCAAAATAATACAATAGGTATTTTCTTGTTTATACTCAGTTTCTCTTTTAAGGGCTAAAACACACCCCGAAAGTTAATTTGGCATTTTGGGTTTAGAGGGAATACCTTAGAAACAATAATGCAAAAAACATGTTTTTCTTATAAAATTCATGATAATTAATGTTCCTGAAAACTGTACAATCAACACATGTAATCATTTGAAATTTTACAAACTACTCCACCACCATTAATTCATTTTGAAAAATGAAAGCTTTTGTTACAATACAAATTAAAGAAGCTTTCAAGCCACATAGGTCCCTGTATAATAAAGCTGGTTTCTGAAATACCATTTCTGGAAAATAAGCGGTACACAATTTACTCTCTAAGTATTTTCAACAGACCTAATTAAAATATCTAAACGTTCAATACTATTCTAATCATTTATTTTGCTTGGATTTGTTTCATGTTTTACATTGTTATTTTACGTTTTACGTCCATGTCTTTCTTGTTTTTTATTTTACTGTTTTATGCATGTGTATTTTGTTCATTTAAAGTAATAAGTAACTCATTATTATGATAGAGAATAATTACAATAACGATAATCTACACTGAAACTCCAAAGGAACTGGTATGGGCATGCGTATTCAAATACAGAGATATGTAAACAGGCAGAATACGGTGCTGCGGTCGGCAACGCCTATATAAGACAAGTGTCGGCACAGTTTTTAGATCGGTTACTACTACTACAATGGCAGATTATCAAGATTTAAGTGAGTTTGAACATGGTGTTAAGGTCGGCGCACAAGCGATGGGACACAGCGTCTCTGAGGTAGCGATTAAGTGGGGATTTTCGCGTAGAACCATTACACGAGTGTGCCGTGAATATCAGGAATCCGGTAAAACATCAAAACTCCGACATCGCTCCGAAAGCAAAAATATCCTGCAAGAACGGGACCAACGAAGACTGAAGAGAATCGTGCAGAAGAGCAGAAGTGCAACCCTTCCGCAAATTGCTGCAGATTTCAATTCTGGGCCACCATAAAGTGTCAGCGTGCGAACCATTCAACGAAACATCATCGACATGGGCTTTCGGAACCGAAGGCCCACTCGAGTACCCTTGATGACTGCACGACACAAAGCTTTACGCCTCGCCTGGGCCCTTCAACACCGACATTGGACTGTTGATGACCGGAAACATGTTGCCTGCTCTGACGAGTATCGTTTCAAATTGTATCGAGCAGTTGGACGTATACGGGTAAGGAGACAACCTCATGAATCCATGGACCCTGCATGTCAGCAGAGGACTGTTTAAGCTGATCGAGGCTCTGCAATGGTGTGGGGCGAGTGCAGGTGGAGTGATATGAGACCCCTGATACGTCCAGATACGACTCTCACAGCTGACGCGTACGTAAGCATCCTGTCTGATCACCTGCGTCCATTGTGCATTCCAACGAACTTGGGCAATTCCAACAGGACAGTGCGACACCCCACACGTCCACAGTTGCTACAGAGTGGTTCCAGGCACACTCTTCTGAGTTTAAACACTTGCGTTGGCCATCAAACTCCTCCGGCATGAGCATTATTTAGCATATCTGGAATGGCTTGCAACGTGCTGTTCAAAAGTGATCTCCACCCCCCTCGTACGCTTACGGATTTACGGACAGCTCTGCAGAATTCATGGTGTCAGTTCCCTCCAGCACTACTTCAGACATTAGTCGAGTCCATGCCACGTCATGTTGCGGAACTTCTGCGTGCTCGCAGGGGCCCTACACGATATTAGGCAGATGTACCTCTTTCTTCGGCTCTTCAGTGTATTAGGAGATACTTAAAAAATTACGTTTCTTACACGATGTACACTAAATGAACGAAATTTCTTCGCGTAATATACACGATGGAGAAGCCAACATGAATCAAAATTGAGCAGGATTTGAAATTGTCACTGGTTATCCTCTAAATATCCTCTTTTGTGGGGTGTAGAAAATTATCTGCTATCAGTCTCAATAAAAGGTTATTTATTTTCACACAACCGGTTTCGGGCTTGCGCCCATATTCAGGTGTTTATACATTCATGCACATGTTTGTACTTTTGGAGATCACTGTATAAATACAAAAAAATTATTTGCTGGTGACTATACAGATACAAGTGGTACAATTTTTTAAGTGGCAAGGCAGCATTTGACGAAAACATATCTGTACTTACATAAAGATGAAGCACCATTATTACAGTTAGGCTGTGGTAATAGTTTTGCCACTTCGTTACACACTTACGGTCATTTTCACGTCCATATTTCAGTTTTACCAAGTATGGCTTCATATTACACTATTATGATGTGCACTCGTGAAATACACTATGTTTACATACAAACATGTGGGCTGTGGTCAAAGAACTTAGATGTAGCAGATGTAAAGATGTTGCTCATACAGAAACTTGTAGGTTATTGTGATTCTTGAGTTTCTCCCGGCGTATTTGATAATCAAAATATCCACGGGTATGCTGCCGGTCTATAGTGTCCAACGGGCACAATATTTCGGCGATCAAACATGTCGCCATCATCAGGTGAACTGACGGACTGAGCTCCTGTGAACGTGCCGGCACGGAGATCCGTACGCTATGGCTGCTCAGAGGGAACTGGGTTCGGTCGCGGCGGCGGCCGATTTAAATACCCTCCGCCCGCGGCGCGCTCCCTCCGCCGTCCGCGCCCAGCGCCACGGTCGCGCGGTGGAACAGATTGCGACGGCGTCTGAGATGACGTCGGTGTGATGGCTCTGTCCGCCGTGGTCGTCACAACTATACGTCTGCTCGATTTACTCTTGATTAACCCGATCGCTGGTTCCCAAGCCTTGCTAAGATTATAGCCACAGTCCCGGTTTATGAGGTCGTCATTGGTGCGAATTTCGATGGCCTCTCTAACAACGCTGTCCCAGTATCTCGACGTCTGTACCAGAATCCTCGTGCGGTCATACTCCATGGCGTGATTTTCCGACAAACAATGTTCAGCGACCGCCGACTTGCTCGGATACATCAGTCGAGTGTGCCTCTGGTGTTCACGGCATCGATCCTCGACGGTACGCATCGTCTGACCAATATACGACTTGCCACATTGACACGGAATCTGGTACACGCCGGCCTTCCTCAAACCGAGGTCATCTTTGGCGCTCCCCACTAGTGCACGAGTTTTATTTGGAGGACAAAACACAGTTCCGACCCGGTGTTTCTTCAGAATGCGGGCGATTTTCCCCGAGAGTGCGCCTGTGTATGGAATAAATGCAGTGCCTACCTCCTCCCTCGTGACTTCATCCATCTCAACAGGTTGTGCTGCAGTGGTTGGGCGGAGAGCACGTTGAATCTGCCACTCTGAGTACCCATTTTTTCGAAATACAGTTCTCAGATGTTCCAATTCCTGGGGTAGACTCTCTGCGTCAGAGATAGTGCGCGCCCTATGTACTAGAGTTTTAAGTACCCCATTCCTCTGTGAAGGGTGGTGGCAGCTGTCTGCATGCAAATACAGATCAGTGTGCGTAGCCTTCCGATACACCCCATGACCTAGGGTGCCGTCAGCCCTTCTCTTGACCAAGACGTCAAGGAAAGGTAATTTACCCTCCGTTTCAGTCTCCATAGTGAATTTGATGTTGGGGTGTATGGAGTTTAGATGTGTAAGGAAGTCAAGGAGTTTATCCATACCATGTGGCCAGATGACTTCCTTACACATCTAAACTCCATACACCCCAACATCAAATTCACTATGGAGACTGAAACGGAGGGTAAATTACCTTTCCTTGACGTCTTGGTCAAGAGAAGGGCTGACGGCACCCTAGGTCATGGGGTGTATCGGAAGGCTACGCACACTGATCTGTATTTGCATGCAGACAGCTGCCACCACCCTTCACAGAGGAATGGGGTACTTAAAACTCTAGTACATAGGGCGCGCACTATCTCTGACGCAGAGAGTCTACCCCAGGAATTGGAACATCTGAGAACTGTATTTCGAAAAAATGGGTACTCAGAGTGGCAGATTCAACGTGCTCTCCGCCCAACCACTGCAGCACAACCTGTTGAGATGGATGAAGTCACGAGGGAGGAGGTAGGCACTGCATTTATTCCATACACAGGCGCACTCTCGGGGAAAATCGCCCGCATTCTGAAGAAACACCGGGTCGGAACTGTGTTTTGTCCTCCAAATAAAACTCGTGCACTAGTGGGGAGCGCCAAAGATGACCTCGGTTTGAGGAAGGCCGGCGTGTACCAGATTCCGTGTCAATGTGGCAAGTCGTATATTGGTCAGACGATGCGTACCGTCGAGGATCGATGCCGTGAACACCAGAGGCACACTCGACTGATGTATCCGAGCAAGTCGGCGGTCGCTGAACATTGTTTGTCGGAAAATCACGCCATGGAGTATGACCGCACGAGGATTCTGGTACAGACGTCGAGATACTGGGACAGCGTTGTTAGAGAGGCCATCGAAATTCGCACCAATGACGACCTCATAAACCGGGACTGTGGCTATAATCTTAGCAAGGCTTGGGAACCAGCGATCGGGTTAATCAAGAGTAAATCGAGCAGACGTATAGTTGTGACGACCACGGCGGACAGAGCCATCACACCGACGTCATCTCAGACGCCGTCGCAATCTGTTCCACCGCGCGACCGTGGCGCTGGGCGCGGACGGCGGAGGGAGCGCGCCGCGGGCGGAGGGTATTTAAATCGGCCGCCGCCGCGACCGAACCCAGTTCCCTCTGAGCAGCCATAGCGTACGGATCTCCGTGCCGGCACGTTCACAGGAGCTCAGTCCGTCAGTTCACCTGATGATGGCGACATGTTTGATCGCCGAAATATTGTGCCCGTTGGACACTATAGACCGGCAGCATACCCGTGGATATTTTGATTGTAGGTTATTGTCAAAGAACTTAGCCACAGTCAGTGCAAGGGTGTTGCATAAATAGAAATTTAAAAAGCTATTATAGACTGCGACATTTCTTGATACACATTATGATTTTTTTTCCCAAATTTTTGTCGGAGAGCTTAGATCTAGGAAGTACAATGTTGTTATATATGTGAAATTACTCACAGCTATTACAAATTCAAAAATGACAGCTAGAACTATTTTGAGCCACACTGTTGTCAGAGAAATTTAATCTAGGAGGTACAATAATGTTACACACACGAAATTTTGAAAGCTATTACACATTATACAATGCCAGTTACAGCTTGTGCTTACAATATGACTGTTACAGATTACGATAATGACACTTGGACTGCTGTATGACTGCTACATTGAATTTCTATAGAATATTACTTTGTTATTCTATCAGAGGATAATTGTTTTCTGCTTTTGAATATTTCATGAAATTTGTGAAGATAGGATTTGTTTGCAAGTTCCACTTGTTCGTTGAGAACAAGGTCTGGTGAATTAGAGCTGTGGATATAAATTTCTAGCTCTTCGAGCAGATTTATTTTCTTTCCTTTGCTCACAGTGTGTAGTATTTGTAGGTTTTCTGTGATGGCTGTGGCTGAGTGACTATGGTCTTTTAGGTGCATTGCAAAGGTGGATTTGTCAAAATTATTTAGCCAGAAGGCATCCATATGCTCACGGTATCTTACAGCGAAACTCCTTCCAGTTTGGCCTATGTAGAACTGTGGGCAATTGTCACATAAAAGTTTGTAAATACCTGATTTTTGGTGGCATTGGTTGTTTGTCTTACTGTTGTGGATGATGTGCTGTTGTAGCTTGTTGTTAGTGCTGAAAGAAATTTGAATACCGGTTTTCCGAAAGAGGTTGGCAATTTGGTATGAAATTTTACCTGTAAATGGCATGCAGTCGAATGTGTTTTTTCCTTCTCATGAATCTGATTTCGTAGGTGTGCATTGTTTCTTTTTGATTTTGTTGTTAAGTTTATCAATTACATCTGGGTTGTATCCATTTCTCCGTGCAATTTCTGTTTGTCCATCATGGGGGCTGAGTGGGATTTTATGTATAAGATTAAGTGTGGATCTGAAGAATGCCATTTTGTGTTGTGCTGGACGACATGAGGAGTTATTAATGACAACGTCACTAGTGGTAGGTTTTCTGTAAATCGGGAAGGCATGTCTGTTGTTTACATTAGATATTGTAAGGTCTAGAAAATTGATGCCTTAATCTATTTGATCTTCTACAGTGAATTTGATGTTGTGCATGCTACTGAGGCCTTTAGCAAGTTTCTCAATCTCCTCAGTTGTACCATTGTACAAGATAATAGTATCGTCCACGTACCTCTTCTAGTATATTATTTTATTTTCAGGTGAACTATCTGCTCTGAAATATTTATTTTCTATGTGGTTAATGTAAATATCTGCAATTATTCCTGCCAAACTACTGCCCATTGCAAGACCATCTTCCTGTTTATAAATTTTGTTATTAAAAGTAAAATAATTGTGTGATAGGACTAGTTCTAGTGGGTCAATGAGTTCACATATCTCAGCCTTGGATAGCTTTTTGTGTTTTAATAGGTTGTTTCTAATTATCTAAATAGTGTCATATACAGTAATGTTGATGTAAAGATTGACTATGTCTACTGAAGAAAATTTGGCACCCTCTGGTATTGATGTGCTCAATAAATTCATAGCTATTCTTAACTGAAAAGTTGTTTTCATAGGTGTAAAAGTTACTAAGAATATCTTTACGTTTGTTGCTGATAAAATATGCTGGACTGTTTCTTGAATTGACTATGGGGCCTATAGGATAACTTTCCTTTTGAATCTTTGGTTGCGAACATAGTTATGGTGCAGATGGGTTCATGACAAGGCATTTTAGAACATCAGAGTCAGATAAAAGGAAGTCAGAAGATTTCAGTAGTTTCTTAAGCTGAGCATGAAATTTGGGTGTGGGGTTATTGTGTATTTCGTGTATGTTATTATTCTGTAAAAATTCTAGAGTTTTGTTGATATATTCAGATTCATACATAGCAACAGCTGAGTTCCCTTTATCAGATTTGACTACCAGAGCTTTGTTTTCACATAGTTTTCTATTAATATTTCTGAGCAGTTAGGAGTCACAGTTATTAGATTTTTGATTTTGTATGTTTTTGTGTATGATATTGTTAACTTTCAGCCCAATACTAATCTTTTCATTATTATTTATTTTAGCTGAGTCACATGCCATTTTAGAGCAGACAATTAATTCTTTGATATTGCTATCAGTGAGTAAAGGTGGCATATTATATTTGAGACCCTTCTCAAGTAATTCAGTTTCATTTTTGTCAAATGAGATCGTGGTTGAATTAATCACCCTATCGAAAACCTTTGTTCTGATGTGGAAGGAGACTGTAGTTGTTGCAGTTTGTTAGGGTTAAGAGCAAGTAATTTCTGATTATGTCTAGCTGACACTACTAGTTGTTCTTTGCACACTTGGTCATTAATATTACCTAAAATACACATGCCACGTGCCAAGTGGAGTTTGAGCATTTGTTTGTTAAGGGCATCTTTACGCTTGTATAATGGTTGGATTTCAGTTTTTAACCAAACAGTTTCACATTTTGACTTTGCTATTTTGGCTGACTTAGTGTGGCTCCTAACATTAATTTTAATGTAGTTCGGTATTACTTGAGAGAAAAGGCACTTTTTGTTGAATTTGATTGCTTGAATGGTCTTCATCATCTTGATTTTACATGTTTTGAATGCATTGACAGTTCGTAATACCTGGCTAGGTAACATTAAATGAATTTTATCCATAGTGGATGCTGTCGAACTCCTCGACTGTTCCTTTATGGGGTGTAGAAAATTATCTGCTACCAGTCACAATCAAAGGTTATTTATTTTCACATGACCGGTTTCGGGCTTGCGCCCATCTTTGAGTGTTTATACATTCATGTACATGTTTGCACTTTTGGAGATCACTGTATAAATACAGTCAGTACTGAAATGCACCTGGTACAAATCAAGATATTTAGAGAATGGCCTGTAACAATTTGAAATCCAGCTGAATTCTGTTTTTTATTATGTTCTCTGTGAAGAAATTATGTGAAGAAATTTCGTTCATTTTACGTGCGTGGTGTAATAAACCGTTATGTTTTAAGCATTTATTTTCAGATTATCATATCTGTAATGATTTTGTATCGTAATAATTAGTTATTTACTATTTTCAGTTAACAAAATATAAGTATGTGAAATGGTAAGATAAAAAACAGAAAACAGAAATGAATGTAAAACATAAATAACAATTTAAAACATAAAACATATCTAAACAAAATCAATAATGAGAATAGTAATGAATGTTTAGATATTTTAGTGAGGTCTGTTTAAAGTACTCCAACAGCAAATTGTGTACGGTTTAGCTCTTAAGATGATATTTCAGAAACTAGCTTTACACATAGGGATGTATGTGGCTTGAAAGCTTCTCTAATATTTGTCGTAACAAGTTTTTTCATTTTTAAAAATGAATAAATGATGGTGGACATTTTGCAAACTTTCACATTATTACAAAAGTTGATTATATAGTTTCAAGAACATTAATTACCTGTAGATATCAACTTTTATGTAAATACATTTTTATACATATCATCGTTTAGAAGATTTCCCTCTAAACCTAAAATGCCAAATTACATTTTGGGGTGTGTTTTACCCCATGCTAATTTTCAGGAAGATTGTTCATTGACACTTGGTAATGTTCCCTTTTTGGGCAGGTGTACAGGGGAGCAATGCTGAGGGAGAAAGAGGAAAATTGGGAAGTGGTCACTACACAGAGGTCATCAAGGATCCTCCAGTGGATCGATAGTAGAAGACCAGGGCTGCAACAGAAGAGATCAATGGCCGAATAAGTTCCGTGTGCCACACTGAAGTATGTGGGGGCGCCAGAGTTCGAGAGGCAAAGATCGAGCTGTGCCAGTAAATTTTCGACGTCTTTACCAAGGCCAGTGATCACTGTTTCACCCCAAAAAGGGTTCTTGGCGTTGATGTCGTTCAAGACCAGGAAAGCTGGGAGGAGAGGGGGGGGAGCTGAGAGAGTAATGGAGACAGTACATCCTGGGGCATGACATCATCAGGAGGGAAATAAGCATTACAGATGGTAAAATCCTGATGTGCCCTTACACAAACAGCCATAGCCTCCAAAGGTGTATCAAGGAGCACAAGATCACTTACGTTAAAACTCCATCTGATACTCTCTCAAAGTTGGTACAGTTCTCAGTAGCCACAAAGGGCAGGGGTCCAAGTTTCTGGAAACAACCTTTGCTGGGTGGCAATACAGAATGTAGGGTAAGTGCTTGAACGCTGCTATAGTTCAGCCAGGTGGTGGAAAAATCCTTACAGTTCCACTGGAAGATCAGGCATAAGACTGCAAGGGTATGAAGAGACTGGGGAGGGGGTGGCGGAACGGCACGTTATGACATATGGTCATGCACTGCCACCAGATGAGACGTCAAAGGATCCACTGACATAGGTTCTGTGGCACTTTGCCAGGGGAGATTTGGTGCCTCAGCGGCCACTGAGATTTCCACATTGGGCACAGACGGAGTATATGCAGAGTCTGGTGGCGTGGGGGCCACAAGAGGATCCTGATTCTTAGAGGACTTCTACACAAGGACTGGGAAGGTTTTCAAGAATGGAGGTAGAACGAGAAGTCTGATGGCCAGCAGCCTGTGGTTCCTTCAGTCACCGGCTGGCGCCTGGCTGAGGACCAGCAGGAACAATAGAAAGAAAAGCCCCTGGGTACCTCTTCCTAGCTAGAGAAGCCAAAAGAGGATGAGACACTTCCAGCTGAGGAATGGAGATCGGCGTCCTCGACAGATGGGAAGCCAATGTTCCTGCAGTGGGTGCAGTGGAAGCACCAGAAGGGCCCCCAACCACCTGGGAGGCAGGTATTAGCAGGCAGCTCTGAGAGCCCACTGTAAAAGGCACAACAGATGAAAGCACCATCGACAGAGAAGGCGATGACATTGCGGCTGTAGCATAAGACGACGTCATTTGTATGAGATTAAGACACTCGTACTTTTTTCTGGTTTCTTGATACCTGAGATTGTCCAGGGTATTATCCTCCTGTATTCTCTTCTCATGCTTAAAAATAGAGCAATTCGGAGAGCAGGCAGAGTGGGCCTCGCCACAGTTTACACAAATGGGGGTGGGGGGACACAAGCAACATTCGCGTGCATTGGATGTCCACAGTCCCTGCAGACAGGGGTAGCAGTGCAATGGGAAGACATATGTCTGAACTTCATACACCTAAGCATCTCGTAGGAGGAGGAACATAGGGTTCCACATCACACTGGTAGACCTTCACCTTGACCTCAGGCTACATAACACCTTTGAAAGCCAAGACGAAAGCCCTAGTAGCAATTCTGTTTTCTCTTGGTCCCCTATGGACACAACAGATGAAGTGCAGACGCGAGTGCTCTAAGTTGGCCCGCATCTCATCGTCTGAGTTGCTTGTGGTTTCGTCTCTGTAGTGGAAGGGATGCCTCTCCATTCGAAAAATCGTAGAACGGCATAAAATCCTTTTTACTTTTTATCTCAAAAAATACTGTTGAGAAGCACCTTTTTAGCGAAGAACTTTGTTACTTTCAACTTAATTATTAATACTGTATTGCTGCATTAACTTTAATAATACAAACTACCATTTATGAAGCATATGAGACACATATGACAAGAAAATCATATTTTCTGTAAACATATTTATTCCTCACTAAATGGTCTTTTGCCACCCTTGTACTCATACACAAACTGAAGTATATATACCTTCTGAGGTCCTTTTTTTGTAATTTATTTATTACTTTGTTCCATGAACATAATGCCTATCTTAATCGGATAATTTACAACATCTAGTTTAGCAACTAGGTGTAGAGCGTTAACATCTTCATTTACATCTCCCTGTAAAAAAATCTGTCTTAAGGCACTCAAGTCATAATTTTTGGGAATTGTTCGACTCCTACTAGAAACCTTGTGTATCTTCGTCTATAATTCGGCTTCATCAAGAAACATAAACAGTTTCGATACATAAACGGTTTCCGCCATCCACCAGCATGATGGACCCCTTTGGAGCATGGAAAGATACTCCATGAGATGGTTCTTCAGGAAGAGAGTTCGCAGTTAATTAAAGAACTATCAATATAATCGTCTCACATGTTTTATGCCTGCAAGGTGAATACAACAGATCTTTTTCCAAGCTTCTTTCAGTCAAAACACATGCACCTTTAAAAGAGGTCGTATTTTATGTCATTGTAACAGAGACTAATGATTTTTAAAAAAGCTGTTCAGTGCGAGTTTCATCGACAACGACAGAAATATAAGTAAAATTAGCAACATAGAACTATTAGAGGATTTTTCTTATCTTTTATTTTCAACTAAATTTGTGTGTGTAACATATCTCTTAAGTACATTATTATGTAATTAACTAATTTGCTGATTTTCATATTCGTTTGACTCTCGTCTGTTAATGACTGCCTGTGCTCGCTCATACGTCCTCTTTCTCAAATAACTGATGAGTGATTCTATGCTCGTACATAGGGGCGCCTTTCCGTTGCTGACTGACGAAAAACTGGTTATCTTTTTCGATGGTAACGATCTTCAAAGCAATGACGTGTGCCATGTCGTTCTAAGTTGTTGCTGACGTCGCTGATACAAACCTACTTTTAGTGTGCAGTTTTTGAGTTCCTGTGTCGGAAGTCGTTAATTTTCGAAAGAAATTTTCACTTTCCATGCAGCATGGCACCTTGATGCATAGTTATACACACCCACAATTTTTAAAAGAAAACTGTTAATATTGATTTGACAGATGACATTTGCTTTCAGTTATTTCATGCTAGTACTGCCCACGTAAATATACGTATAATTTTCTTTAAACGAACTGAAAAACAAGACATTGTACTTGCCACGACCACAAGCTTCCTCGAAAGTGGATATGGCGATTGGGGATGACCGCGCTGGGTCGATAACAGATTCAGTAATTCGTACTTCCACTCAGCTAATTCTGGGCTCTCTCTGCCTGACTTGCGGTCATTGCTCGGTACATCACCAGACTAATCTCATGCGTTCTGAGAACACATTCAGCTAAGAAAATCGAAGTAAACAACATGTCTACAACAAGTAATCAATGAATTTATCACGCAGAAGTAATATTGTGCGTACTTGAAACTGTTGGAAAGTTTATCTAAAATCTATATAGCACATAATTAGAAAAAAAAGGAATGATCAACGAGTAAAAATGAGCTGTTCCCAAATAGGACAGACCACAAATGAACTAGTTCCCAAAGGTGAACGAGCTTGCCCATTTCTAATGTAATGCGAAGGAAACAGGCTGGTCGGCATCGTCAGCAGAGAAGGTGGAGCATGTGCGGCATTCATTTGTAACGAGCCCGAATAAATCAACGATATGGGCAAGCAGAGAACTGAAGATACGATGTCACCTGCCTGGTACATTCTACGCAAACGTGAGTGTTCAATATCATACCGGCTGTAGTTATTACATGAGCTGACTACTCAGGGCAATGAAGTTTGTTCTGACTTTTGCAGTGAGTTGCAGCGGCTACTAGAGGTCTACGGTTTTTCAATGAAGTTGGTTTCCAGTGACAAAGCCATACTTCACGTGCCTGGAAATATGAACTGTCATAACCGGGGCGCTTGGGGCACAGAATGTCCACACAAGATTATGGAACATATTCGTGATTCACTTAAAACAGACGTCTTTTGTGAAATGTCTTCTTCAAAAGTTTCTCTTTGCGGAGAAAACTGTGGCCGATTTCGAGCCCCTGGCGTGCTGCAGCAATTGCCTATATCACGATTCCAGAAAGGCAGTGGGGACTTTATTTTCCAACAAGACAGTGCTCCACCATATTTCTTTCAAACGTTCGTAATTACCTTTATGTGACTCAAATGAAAACGACGTATAGTAGCTTCAAATCCATTGTACTTCGAATTGCTAGGGTAATGGTGACAGGCCTAATGACACGGGATTCGTAGGAGTGGGTGTAAGAGAGACGATGGAAATGGAGGCGGAATTGTATAGTATGATTGTGGGCTGCGTGGAGCAGTTTCAACAAAACTTAGTACATATATCACAAAATATCTGTATAAGCATTGGTGATACGACATATCTAACACATCTAGGTGTGTGTGTGTGTGTGTGTGTGTAAGTGGTGACATGGACAAATAATCACATTCCTAGGTTTCGGGGTCAAAACTGAATCGCGCCCATTTTTCTCTGGAACTGCCCACTAACGTATATCAGAGGATGATATGTACATTCTGTCGATCAAGAAGTCGTCCAGTTACACTGCTCTGTAACTGCAGACCTGGGTTATCATCACTAGTGGCTGTATTCTTCACCTTCCCTCTGTAGTACGCTGCAGGTTTCCAAGAGCTGAAACGTTACAAGCTGGCTGTACGAAATACGAGCCCTTTTGAGAGGAGTTTTCAATCGCAAAAATGTTCCAAACAACAGGCTGAGTCACAGTCTCGGGTAGCCAGACTGCCATTCCTGTCCATTCTCTCCGCCCGCTCTTTCTCCAGACTGAACACAGGACGCCCTTTTCTCTGTCGAAAGACATATCGAATTTTTCGCAGGGGCTTTTAGCAAGGTAAGAAATCTCTAGTCAAGTTGGCTTCCCAGAGGCCCTGCGAATTTTCGCTACGGCGCCTCAGAATGATGCTCGGTTGAAACTTCAAGAATTCACTTTTCTGATTGGGTCATAATCTTTATTATTTTCTGGAGAGCCTGCGCTTTTTCGCTGTGCCTACCTACAGAGCATCTGATAGGCCCTTCTCAGAGTTGTGCCTTGGCGTGTGAGAGATTTTGTGCCTTCCTCCTTAACTGAAAGCACTATTTGTTCCACATAACAAAAATCACAAGATTAAGTGATTGTTTAACAGCTTCTCGCGAATTTTACTGGTCAGCACTCGCAATCTTTGTCACCACTGGACAACGAGGTACTGCTTTGACGAAAAAGGAAAGAGTTCCATAGCTGACAGAACGAAAATAATTCGCTTTAGGCTTGACTTCTGTCTAGGCTTTTGCAGAGTAAACACGTTATGTCAAGCGTTTGTAGGTTAAGGAATTGTTACTAGTACTGAAGAGATGACTGGTGAGATGAGCCTTTCTCCCACTATAAATATGTCTGTAGGACCCTACTTCAGTATTAAGTACAGGGTGCGGCAGAACCGACTAAGCAGTTTCTATCGATTACCACTAGGACTGTGGTGGGGGTAGGCAGTTGCACGTGGTCTGCCTTCGTTCAGTCGTTCACCCCATTTCAGTGGCCAACATGGTCTGGATCAGTGCACATCTTGGTTTTGCCGTTCGTGCTTATTATCAAAACAACAGATTTGTGATCGCTACACAACGGGCTTAGTGGGTGAGTGAATAAGCAAAACCTTCGCTACTGGGCTGAAAATAACCTTCGAATTATTCATGATAGACCGCAACATTCTTCTAAAGTGACAGTGAGGTGTGCCATATCACAATTTGGCGTGGTAGGCCCTTACTTTTTTGAGGAAGTAGTGACCGTGACGGTGAATTCCACAGGTTTTTTTCAATGTTGAAAAATTTTCTGCAAACCAGAATGGACGAGATTGTTGAAGAACATGGAATGGGGGCCTCGTCGTTCCAACAGGATGGAGCTACTGCTCACACCCTACCAGAGTTGAAAGAGCGGATTATTGAAGACGTTAATGCCATACCCCGCGATATGTGTGCAAGAGCTGCTCGAAACTTCAAGGATCTTCTGCAACAATGTATTGATGCTAACGGCCGCCATTTTGAGGACATTACTTTCAAAACTAAGCGAATGTAAAATGGTATATTGTACTAATTTAGAAGATTAAAACATTTTTTCTCTATACATCCAGATTTACTTTTTATTGCTCCTTAAAACTGCTTAGTCGGTTCTGCCGCACCCTGTACAAGAGATGGCTGAATCTGAAACTAAAACGTCCGATTTATTCGCACTCTGTGCCCTTGGTAAGATGACTACATTGCACGCATGGTTCCTGTTTGGACACGAAGTTAACTCGCACCCTTCAGGAGCCGAGTACACGTTTTTGAAGTCACGCAGCCAGCTTGTTGCTCTCAATGTGCATACTGACAATTTTACAGTGTTCGCTCCTATCTTTCCATGTGCTTTCTGCATTTTACTAAAAACTCATGCACTCACTGGCCATATCCGCGAATTATTAAAGGAAGTGTGTTTCATTTTCCCTACCCTCCTGTGCCAAGGTTATTGTTAGATTTATAATCCCTTGTCCGTTTGTCTCACAATTCTGTATAATACATAATGGGTAATTTTTATGTTTAAAGCACAATAAATTTAATTTTTATAGTGACCATTTACTTCCATCCATAGCTAGGATATTCCACGCGCCATTAATATATCTATGTGAGTGGTGTAGTACCCATTTGCTTCAACTTTAACTGGGCCACCCTTATTAATATTCATTTAAATAAAACTTTACCGCTGCGCAACAGTATTCTTGTTTTAAATTAATTTGCATGAGCATTTGGGTTGGCTCCTCATTCTGTTGGTCACGAGTGTTTCGTCCTGTGCATCACAGAGGTACGCACTCAATCACAAATGACACCTCACAGCTATGCTAATTAGTGACAGCCCAAATGATTTTCGTCCAAGCTTTGTTGAACTAGACGAATATAAGTCTGTACAACCTTCTGGAAGGAACTAAACATGGAAAATAATTTTGCAAGCCTGCGTATTCAAAAAAATCTTTCTCCTCTGGATGCATCGTACCAAGTTACATCGCCGCTCTTCGAAGGCACAGACGGCGACGCTGCCATCATTCTTTTACAAGGTCTAGTCTGATGTATGACTGGTAAAGATAAGTAACCAGCTAATAGTGAGTAACCAGATAGTTGACTCATAAAGCGAAAAGTTAGAAAGCGTACAGTAGTGTTCGGCCGTTTATATTACATATAACAATTACTGCAGCAAATGACAACAATAACTGCGTGTGGAATAACTTCAGTAAATGCGTAAAATTGAACAGTGGAGTTGTCTATTCCGTCATATTTCCATTTCCTTTTCTACCGTGCATTTTCACTTTCATAACATGCAAATTTCTGTTATAAACTCAAAAGAAGGGGCTCAGCCGGTACTCTTCTGTATTTCCTGCAACAAAATGAGAACGTGAAGGTCGACCGTAAGCAGAACATTGTTGCAGAAAACACGCGCCGGGGCGACTCTCGCTTTACGAGCATCGTGAACCTTTTACGGCGATTCCGGTAAATAAGTGAGAGCGCCAAGGAGGAGGACAGGGCTCCAGAGAGCTCGTTAACGGGAGACGTCAGTGGCCCTCGTCCTAGGTCCGCACTCACCCAGTTAACAAAACCGAACCTGACGGGCCAGAAACGCCTGTACAGACTGCCAAACTAAACGTGGTTTAGTTAAGAGATTCTTTCATAATGATTCATTCCAGGTAAACTGCTGATAGTTTAATAAATAATGTTTCTTTTATACTACCAGCTTCTTTCGGCTATAGCGCCATTCTCAATTAAATTTATAGATGTTACATTTGGCGATCCTATTTGCGGTTACGAATTTTTACATAAATCAGTTCACACATATACTTACTTTGGATTGGAATAGACGCTCATATTGCATCACTGAGTAAACTGTTGACTGCCTATTTATTGCTACATAGTTATAATCATGGAGTTCTATTTCCGTAGAATATTTTCGTGAAACACTTTTGACAGATAGTTTGACAGTTTATTCTTCTGATGCATTATGTTTACAGTGTAATCTTCGCTAGTCAGTGGCGGTCAGTGATCTCTGTTTTACGTGAAGGTAGTTCTCTGATCCCAGAGCATGGAACTTCGACATTCCTGCAGATTCTTGTTACCTTTATAGTTCGCCATATTATAATTAGGCAAAAAGTTTCCAACGGACAGCACATGATAAAGAATTCTTTGGTTATTTCTGCCTTTGAACTTCTTATGATTATGCGTTGAATAGGCTCATATGGGAGCAGAACTGAAAAAAATTTCATTCTGCGTTCTGGTGACATTTCGTGGCAGCCACGTCGTGAAATACGGGCATCTGCGGATGGAACGTTCAAAAAGCTGGAGTTCGACTCTAGGTAGTATAGAAATCACTGGTGATGTTAATTTTGTTTCACTGATATTATAATTTTATTATGGTTTGTTTCTATGCTTATGTTTTGTTTATTATTAAGTGTGCTTTTTATCAGTTCTCGATTGCCAAAATATCAATAAACTTGTCTGAATAATTTTTAAGTTTGAGGTCGATTTGTTCATTATGGATATCGTCTGGATACAAAACAACTATGAGACTAGCTTTCTGAACAAACAACAATCTAAAAATCTGAAAAAACCGAAATCCAGGTTTTTGTCAATCCATGCAAATACAAAATTTTGTGTACGACTGCGCTAAATTCTACATCGGTCAAACGGGACAAAATTTTAGCGTTAGATTCAAAGAAAACGCAAGAAATTACGACAGCAGTCAATCAAATTTTTACTTGCGTCTCAAAAAAAAAAAATACAAAGCATAAAATACCGAATATGCGTTACAACACCAAAAGGACAAGCCACTAACATCTTAGAAGAATTAGAAATATATACGCACACAAAAAAATCATCCAAATGATATCCTTAATGGATAAATCGATCTAAACAAAAATTATTTAGAAAATTTTATTGACATTTTGGGAAACTAAAACGGATAAAAATCACAGTAAACAAAGAAAGATAATAATAGATGTAAATCATAACAGAATTATAATATCAATGAAACACAACTAACATCACTGGCTATAGCAAGGATTATGTGGTAAACAAAACATCAACAAAAATAAACTATCAAATTACCTGTCAAAAGTGTTTCACAAAAATATTCTATACAAATAGAACTTACTTGTTTATAACAATCGAGCAACAAATAGACAGTCAACAGTTTACCCATCGGTGCAAACCGATCTTTATGTACAACTTTTATGAAAGTATGTAGACTCACCAAATGAAGCATGTACAGGTTTACTGGTTCAAATGGCTCTGAGCACTATGGGACTCAACATCTCAGGTCATAAGTCCCCTAGAACTTAGAACTACTTAAACCTAACTAACCTAAGGACATCACACACACCCATGCCCGAGGCAGGATTCGAACCTGCGACCGTAGCAGTCCCGCGGTTCCGGACTGCAGCGCCAGAACCGCACGGCCACCGCGGCCGGCAGGTTTACTGGAGAATGACGCTATACCCGAAAGAAGCTTGTAGTAAAAAAGAAATCATTAGCACCTTACCTGGAATTATTTATTATAAAACGTCACATGATGTATTCTATTCTGCGGTCCGGCCGAAAATAAAATATTTACGTAACAGACTCTCTATTAACATTTATGAACACTGTCGCTATCCGTTACGTTATTTAAAATTTATTCAAGCCATCGGCCAGAGAAATATTTATTGTATAAATAGTTTTGAGCTACTGTTAATTCATCCTTAGGTGGGACCTGCAAAAGGCCTACGAATTTGACGTTCAGTATTACGCTTCTGCAACAAACCCTAAAAGCTGCGATTCTTTGTTACTTCTACATCTACATCCATACTCCGCAAGCCACTTGACGGTGTGTGGCGGAGGGTACCCTGAGTACCTCGATCGGTTCTCCCTTCTATTCCAGTCTCGTATTGTTCGTGGAAAGAAGGATTGTCGGTATGCCTCTGTGTGGGCTCTAATCTCTCTGATTTTATCCTCATGGTCTCTTCGCGAGATATACGTAGGAGGGAGCAATATACTGCTTGACTCTTCGGTGAAGGTATGTTCTCGAAACTTTAACAAAAGCCCGTACCGAGCTACTGAGCGTCTCTCCTGCAGAGTCTTCCACTGGAGTTTATCTATCATCTCCGTAACGCTTTCGCGATTACTAAATAATCCTGTAACGAAGCACGTTGCTCTCCGTTGGATCTTCTCTATCTCTTCTATCAACCCTATCTGGTACGGATCCCACACTGCTGAGCAGTATTCAAGCAGTGGGCGAACAAGCGTACTGTAACCTACTTCCTTTGTTTTCGGATTGCGTTTCCTTAGGATTCTTCCAATGAATCTCAGTCTGGCATCTGCTTTACCGACAATCAACTTTATATGATCATTCCATTTTAAATCACTCCTAATGCATACTCCCAGATAATTTATGGAATTAACTGCTTCCAGTTGCTGACCTGCTATTTTGTAGCTAAATGATAAGGAATCTATCTTTCTATGTATTCGCAGCACATTACACTGGTCTACATTGAGATTCAATTGCCATTCCCTGCACCATGCGTCAATTCGCTGCAGATCCTCCTGCATTTCAGTACAATTTTCCATTGTTACAACCTCTCGATACACCACAGCATCATCTGCAAAAAGCCTCAGTGAACTTCCGATGTCATCCACAAGGTCATTTATGTATATTGTGAATAGCAACGGTCCTATGACACTCCCCTGCGGCACACCTGAAATCACTCTTACTTCGGAAGATTTCTCTCCATTGAGAATGACATGCTGCGTTCTGTTATCTAGGAACACTTCAATCTAATCACACAATTGGTCTGATAGTCCATATGCTCTTACTTTGTTCATTAAACGACTGTGGGGAACTGTATCGAATGACTTGCGGAAGTCAAGAAACACGGCATCTACCTGTGAACCCGTGTCTATGGCCCTCTGAGTCTCGTGGACGAATAGCGCGAGCTGGGTTTCACACGACCGTCTTTTTCGAAACCCATGCTGATTCCTACAGAGTAGATATCTAGTGTCCAGAAAAGACATTATACTCGAACATAATACGTGTTCCAAAATTCTACAACTGATCGACGTTAGAGATATAGGTCTATAGTTCTGCACATCTGTTCGACATCCCTTCTTGAAAACGGGGATGACCTGTGCCCTTTTCCAATCCTTTGGAACGCTACGCTCTTCTAGAGACCTACGGTACACCCCTGCAAGAATGGGGGTAAGTTCCTTCGCGTACTCTGTGTAAAATCTAACTGGTATCCCATCAGGTCCAGCGGCCTTTCCTCTTTTGAGCGATTTTAATTGTTTCTCTATCCCTCTGTCGTCTATTTCGATATCTACCATTTTGTCATCTGTACGACAATCTAGAGAAGGAACTACAGTGCAGTCTTCCTCTGTGAAACAGCTTTGGAAAAAGACATTTAGTATTTCGGTCTTTAGTCTGTCATCCTCTGTTTCATTACCATTTCGATCACAGAGTGTCTGGACATTTTGTTTTGATCCACCTACCTCTCTGACATCAGACCAAAATTTCTTAGGATTTTCAGCCAAGTCAGTACATAGAACTTTACTTTCGAATTCATTGAACGCCTCTCGCATAGCCCTCCTCACACTACATTTCGCTTTGCGTAATTTTTGTTTGTCTGCAAGGCTTTGGCCATGTTTATGTTTTCTGTGAAGTTCCCTTTGCTTCCGCAGCAGTTTTCTAGCTCGGTTGTTGTACCGTGGCCCTTTTCCATCTCTTACGATCTTGCTTGGCACATACTCATCTAACGCATATTGTACGATGGTTTTGAACTTTGTCCACTGATCCTCAACACTATCTGTACTTGAGACAAAACTTTTCTGTTGAGCCGTCAGGTACTCTGTAATCTGCTTTTTGTCACTTTTGCTAAACAGAAAAATCTTCCTACCTTTTTTAATATTTCTATTTACGGCTGAAATCATCGATGCCGTAACCGCTTTATGATCGCAGATTCCCTGTTCTGCGTTAACTGTTTCAAATAGTTCGGGTCTGTTTGTCACCAGAAGGTCTAATATGTTATCGCCACGAGTCGGTTCTCTGTTTAACTGCTCAAGGTAGTTTTCAGATAAAGCACTTAAAAAAATTTCAATTTCACTGGATTCTTTGTCCCTGCCACCCCTTATGAACGTTTGAGTCTCCCAGTCTATATCCGGCAAATTAAAATCTCCACCCAGAACTATAACATGGTGAGGAAATATACTCGAAATATTTTCCAAATTATCCTTCAGGTGCTCAGCCACAACAGCTGCTGAGCCAGGGGGCCTATAGAGACATCCAATTACCATGTCTGAGCCTGCTTTAACCGTGACCTTCACACAAATCATTTCACATTTCGGATCTCCGTCGATTTCCTTCGATACTATTGCACTTCTTATTGCTATAAACACGCCTCCCCCTTCACTGTCCAGCCTGTCTCTGCGGTATACATTCCAATCTGAGTTTAGGAGTTCATTACTGTTTACGTCTGGTTTCAGCCAACTTTCTGTCCCTAGTACTATATGGGCGTTGTGACCGTTTATTAATTTTGTCTTGTAGAAGACATCCAACGTAGACGGAGATTCCTTCCATCTCTTCAATTTTCGTATTAAGTTAACTTTGGCTAACTCTTCCTTTCTCATATTCAAATGCTTACATTAGTCTGGGACAAAGTACAGAAAGTACAGTGCCTGAAAAAAAAATAAAAATAAAAAAACTGAAGCAGCCACAAGAGGACGAAGAAATTAAATGGGACTTCACACGGGATGTTATTTCAGTGATCACAAAATTGAGTCAAATTTACAAATAACTTGTCAGTATGAACCCAATCATTGGTATGACACTGCACCGTCTCTGGCCTGGACGCGTACACTGGTTCGGTTGTAAAAGACCTCAAAAGGCCGTTGTATCCTCTCCTGAGGCATATTGGCCACAACTGTTGTATCTGGTCCTTCATGTCCTGGATACTGACACTGGGACAGAGTAGATGTAGCGAGACGGTCCCACAGATTTACTACCGGGGACAGATCTGGGGGTGTCACTGTCCGCTTCAACATCACGCAGACAGTTCACAGAGGCACGTGCCGTGTGTGTGGACGAGAACTGTCCTGCTGAAAAATGGCAACACGATACTGTCATACGAGAGATTACACATCAGAACGCAAAATTTCCGTGACGTACCATTGTGCCATCAGTTCACTACCAACCATGACCTGAGGTCGTACCTGACGGCCCCTCACACAACGATGCCAGGAGTAACAACACTGCTTCTTCAGAACATTGGAAGAATGGGACCTCTCCTCAGATCGTCACTGTACGTGTCGACGATGTTTATCAGGGATAGCGCTAAACTGCGATTCATTGCTGAACACAAAGCGACAATATTAATCAGCAATCCGTGTTCCCCGGTCACGACACCACTCCTCCTATGCAAGGAACAGTAATAACTCAGTCCAGCTGTTGCTAGTCTACTTCTACATCTACAGGGATACTTCGCAAATCAGAAAATGGAAGAGGGTTCATCGAACCACCTACACAATAATTCTCTATTTTTCGAATCCCGAACAGTGCACGGGAAAAACAAACACCTACATCTTTCTGTGTAAGCTCTGATTCTCCATATTTTATGACGATGATCGTGTCTACCTGTGTAGATCGGCGCCGACAAAATATTTTCGCATTCAGAAGAGAAAGCTGGTGACTGAAATTTCGCGAGAAGATTTCGCCGCAACGAAAAACGCCTTTCTTTTAATGATGTCCACCTCAAATCCTATATCATGTCACTGACACACTCTCCCCTGTTTCGCGATAATACAAAACGTGTTGCTCCTCTTTGAACTTTCTCGATGTACTCCATTAATCCTATCCGGTAAGAATCCCAGACCGCGCGGCTGTACTCCAAATTAGGACGGACAAGTGTAATGTAGGCAGTCTCTTTCGCAGATCTGTTACATTTAGCAAGTGCTCTGCCAATAAAACACAGTCGTTAGTTTGCCTTCCCCCACAACGTTTTCTATGTGTTGTTTCCAATTTAAGTTGTCCGTAATTGTAATTCCTAGGTATTTAGTTGAACTTACGGCCTTTAGATTTGACTGATTTATCGTGTAACCAAATATTAACGTATTCCTCTTAGCATTCATGTGGGTTAACCCACACTTTTCATTATTTAGAGTCAACTGCCAATTTCCGCACCATACAGGTATCTTTTCTAAATCACTTTGCAATTTGTTTTGATAATCTGATGACTTTACTAGACGATAAACGACAGCTCCATCTGCAAACAACCTAACACGGCTAGCCTTCTGGAAATCTAGAAATACGGAATTAGTTTGAAATCTCTTGTCAGTAGCATTCAACGGTTCGTGTGTGTGAGGAGCTAGTTGTGTTTCACAATAACGATGTTTTTTAAATCCGTGTTGACTATATGTCAATAGACCATTCTCTTAAGGAAATTGTTAACGGTCGAAAACAAAATATGCACCAAAACCCTGCTGCAAATCGTCGTTAATGATATGGACCTATAATTTAGTGGATTATTCCTACTACCTTTCTCAAACACTGGTGTGACTTGCGCAACTTTCCAGTCTTTGAGTGCGGATCTTCAGTCGAGCGAGCGGTTATATATGATAAGAATGGAGCTACTGCATCAGCATACTCTGAGAGGAACCTAACTGGTATACAATCTGGATCAGAAGACTTGCTTTTATTGATTTAAGTTGCTTCACTACTCCGAGGATATCTACTTCTACGTTACTCATGTTGGCAGCTGTTTTCCTGATTCGAAATCTGGAATATTTACTAAAGGAATATTTACTGGCGAAGAAATTTCGGAAGGCTGTATTAAGTAATTCTGCTTTGGCAGCACTGTCGTCGATAGAATTTCCATTTCTATCGCACAGAGAAGGCATTGATTGTGTCTTGCCACTAGCATACTTCACATACGACCAGAATCTCTTTAGATTTTCTGCCAGGTTTCGAGACAAAGTTTCTTTGCGTAAATTACTATAAGCATCTCGCACTGAAGTCCGCGCTAAATTTGGAGCTTCTGTAAAAGATCGTCAGTCTTGGAGATCTTTTTTGTTCGTTTAAATTTGTCATGCTTTTTTCGTTGTTTCTGCAACAGTGTTCTGACCCGTTTTGTATACCATGGGGGACCAGCGCCGTCGTTTGTTAATTTAATTGCCATAAATCACTCAATTTCTGTCGATATTATTTCTCTGAATTCAAGCCACATCTGGTCTACACTTACGCTGTTAATTTGGAAGGAGTGGAGATTGCCTCTTAGGAAGGTGTCAAGTGAATTTTTATCTGATCCTTTGAATAGGTATATTTTTCGTTTATTTTTGGAAGATTTGGGGTTTACAGCATTCAGTCTGGCTACGACAACCCTGTGTTCACTAATCCCTGTATCAATTTTGATGCCCGTTATTAGATCAGGATTATTTGTTGCTACGAGGTCAAGTGTGTTTTCACAACCGTTTACTATTCGCGCGGGGTCATGAGCTAACTGCTCGAAATAATTTTCAGAGAATGCGTTTATCACATTTTCGGGTGATGTTTTATTGTACCTCCGGATTTAAATATGTATTTTCGCCAACACATCGAGAGTAAATTAAAGTCACCACCAATAGTAACTGTATGAGTCTGGTATGTATTTGAAATTAAACTCAAATTTTCTTTCTACGTTTCAACAATTTTATCATTTGTGTTGATACGTTGACAAAAGGATTCAGTTATTATTTTATTCCTGTTGTCAAGAACGACCGCTGCCCATCTAACTCATAGGAACTATCCACTTCAATTTCGCTACAAGATAAACTGTTTCTAATAGCAACAAATATGCTACCGCCCACTATGTTTAGCCTATCTTTTCGGAACACCGTTAGATTCTTCGCCAAAATTTCGGCTTTCAGTGCCTATAACGACTTGAGCATCAGTGCTTTCTATTAGCGCTTGGAGATCTTGTACTTCCCCTACACAGTTACGACAATTTAGAACTGTTATACGGATGGTTACTGTATCTACGTTCTTCTGGGCTCGATTTGCACCCTTTAAGATTGAAACTCTTTTTGTGTTTCCCCGAGACCCTCTAACCTAAAAAACCACCCAGTGCACGGCACACAGCCCCTGCTACATGTGTAGCCGCTTTCTGCGTGTAGTGGACTCCTGACCTATACAGCGGAATACAAAACCCAACCACCCTATGGCGCAAGTCGAGGTATCTGCAGCCTACACGGTCGCAGAACCGTCTGAGCCTTTGATTCAGACCCTCCACTCGGCTCTGTACCAGAGGTCCGCAATCGGTGCTGTCGAGTACGCCGCAAATGGTGAGCTCTGCTTTCATCTTACAAGTAAGACTGGCAGCCTTTACCACTTGTGTTATCCGCTCGAAACCAGAGACAATCTCCTCTGATCCAAAGCGACACACATAATTGGTACCGACGTGAGCCATCACCTGCAGTTGGCTGCATCCTCTGATCCTCATGGCATCTGTGAGAACCCGTTCCACGACTGGAATGACTCCACCCAGTATGCTTCCTTTCCCTCCTTGGCAGCCATGTCCCTAAGAGGCCTCATAACGCGACTAACGTTGGAGCTCCCAACTACTAATAATCCTACCCTCCGTGATTGCCCCGATCATGCACACTGAGAGGCTTCTTCTAAAACAGGACAAGCGACTGCGTCTGGGAGAGGGACAGTGTCATTAACCGCCAGCACCTGAAACCTGTTTGTCAGAATGACCCAGGAGGCCTTACGTGTGACCCCCTGAGAAGTCATTCGCCACCTGCTACGCCCTGAGGCAACCTCCCACTCGAACACGGGTGAGGGATCAACCTCAATGCGAGCAGAAACTGGGCTGGCCACCGATGCGGACCGATCGACGTACTCAGACGTGTTGGACCGTACCCCCCATGGCCGGCCCGCAACTGTGATGCCAACCCACTGCAGCTTCAAGCTGTGTAACCGAAGCCTTCACTGCCTGGAGCTGAGAGCCAAGTGTCACCAACTCGGTTTGCATACGCACACAGCAAAGACCTTGGGAAACTACACTACACAGACAAACAAGGACTATCGACACGCGCTACGGAACTCTATTATAGACAAGGAGGAAAATGCAAGAACTGTGTCTAATAAATTAGATTTACACGCAGAGATTCAAAAACTGAGCTACCAAAGCACTCAGGTGAGACTAAATAATTAGCTCCTGATTAGGAACTTATAATATGTTACAAAATCGGTTGACTTTCCAACGCAAACGAAAACGCGAGAACTGTATCTGTTAAACATTAAATTAACACGCGGACTCAAGTAACTAAATTACGAAGGCATGCAGATGAAATTATACAATTCGTTCCTGGATATGAACTCGTAAAATGTCACAAAATCGGCTACTTCCCTGTTGCTGCTAGTGTCTCGGCGGCTGCTGCTGCCTGACTGTCCGACTAACGCCAACAAGCGTACGAATTGTGCGGAATAACAGAGGACGTTGCAGTGTGTCCAGTACTTGTTGTCGGACAGCAGACGGAGATGTGAAGAGGTTATTATGTACGTGCTTGAGGCATAATATGGCGATCCTTCCTTGTGCTGGCTAGAAGTGGTAGGCCAGAACCTTGATGACGAGTGGGCTGCTCTCACGTTCCCATGCAGTCCAACATGAGCCCACTGTCACATCCGAGTGTCCCACAAATCTGGATATGGCACGGATCGACCAGCCGGCCAAATGAAAGCCGACAATGAAGCCCATTTAAAACTATCTGGTGTTGATAACGCCGTCTCACACACGTATGCTGCATCTCTGTGTCCTTCGGGATCACGAGACATCTAACGCTGTTCAGGTCCCTTAAAAACTTATCAAGCATTGTGACAATACTAAACACTCTAATGCACTCTGGTGCCAGTTCTATCTGTCACAGATAATAGAAGTTCTAGTCATTTACATACCCGCTGACGCTGTGATCGTTTACATACTTACACTGACATATCTTCTGGATGCTTCACAGTTTTGTCAGACAGTTTATATTCCTTTCTATGATTCCTGCTTTATGAATTATTTTCTCTTCTCCAACGCTCACAACGTTAGGTGTAAGCATACTAGTTGGGAAACATCTGGAATGAATCTCAGATATCACCAGCCCCTGCAGTGAGGTAATTAGACCTTCGTATTCTGGGGAGCCATCCTAGTCATAGTTGGGGACGCATGAGTTCCTTGTTATTTCATTTAAATGAATACATGACGAAATAATTTCTATTTTATCGCAAATAATACAAACAGCATACATGAACACATCGTTTTATTAAATGTGTTACAATCTTATTTACTTAGAAAATTACATTTACGAGGAATTGTGCCTTCAAGTATTAGCTTTGGCGACAAAACTTCTGGTTCTTACTGCAGACCAACTGGAATTTTAAGGAAAACTGGACCATGTCCGCATTACACATTTCCATTGTAAGGACTGTTTTCTGGAAATTCCCTGTAGAATCAGCATACCGAAAAATTTGCGAAACAGCAGAATTTCCTTCGTTACCAGCAATGGAGCTGCTGATTTGCTCATCTTTATCTATAGCAACGTACCTCTCATTTCCTTCATTAACTACCTCCTTTGACGTTAGCGTCAGGAAGAAAGCATGGTTCACAGCGGATATGTACGAAACAAATTTCTAAGGATTCTTTAGCTTTGTTGAGGCTCTCCCTTCCTGCCTGTACTTTGTACAAACATGCAGCTCCTGAGCACCGTAGCATTTATCTACGTTTCACTTTATCCATCATTTACAATCCAAGTTTGAAAACTAAAATGTTCATTGTATGTAGATCCGTTCACTAATGGGATGAAATTCTCTTTTCCATCAAAATGCCTAAATACAGACAATTTTAAAATGTACCGATAGACTAAAATTATCCTGTAGTACACTACGCACATTTTAACTGAAAACTTGGAATACATGCATATATAACGCACTGTTGTTTCATTACTGATTTTTATCATCTCCATAACTATTTTAAGTAAACTCAAAATCACAGTATGCTGTATTCAACACCCGATGGGCATGGCCCACTGTAATACTCAATAAAGATATCTCACGTCTTAGAAAAACACAAATCTGTTACCAGATAGTGAGGAAACATTCTGGCCAGAAAACGGCCCTTATTTCCGTGACACATCTCTGTATCCTCTACAAAAATTGCGTCTGTTTGCTATTGTGCTTTAGGTCTGATATCATATGCTCGTTTCCTTTTTAAGACATCATCGATGTCATGGAGCTGTACTTCGAAGTATTGTGTGTCGGGAATTCCCATTATCGTACTGTTCAGTCAACGCTTGGGCTACAGATAGCACATAACTAATTCTTCACTGTTCTTTGCGAGCACCAACTTGGCAAAGGCTAAGTCACTTCAGGCTATAAAAACAATAACCACCATCTGTGTTAAAGAGGACATATGAACGTTGTGCTATTACCGTCTTAAACTAGTTATCCGAATGAACCTACGTGAGTTACAGCCCATAGTGTTTTTGAAGTGTTCATATCAAATATACGAAATGATATGAGGAAAAATTCCATGTTTTCATAACATCATGCAATGCACGAGGAGAAAGCACATCAGAATCATAAAAATCATATATGTATGTAAAAACAGAAAAGCACAATAAAGTTCTGTGAAAGTAAGCAAGTTCAAATATATATTAAGCTGATTAAAATTAAAGATATAGGAAAGACATGTTCAGGGTTGGATGATTTGGAGGAGAGGACCAAACAGCGAGGTGATCGGTCCCATCGGATTAGGGAAAGATGGGGAAGGAAGTCGGCCGTCGCCTTTCAAAGGAACCATCCCGGCATTTGCCTAAAGTGATTTATGGAAATCACGGAAAACCTAATTCAGGATGGCCGGATGCGGGTTTGAACCGTCGTTCTCCCTAATACAAGTCCAGTGTGTTAACCACTGCGCCACCTCGCTCGGTTTATGTTCATGTTATCTATCAGTATTGGCCGGTGTATGACCGTTAGCGATATTTGAAAATTAACAAACTACGTAGCCTATTTTATCAAGAAACCTATGTAGCAGGTCGTATATGCAGGTGTATTCAACATTTCATTATTCATATTTTATTGACTTTATCTGCTTTATGTGTACTGTAATAAAATCCTAAAAGTGATACACGTGTGTCACTGTAGACATCAAAAACTGTCTGATATATAGAGTTACTGAATTGCCAAAAAACCGCTAACGTAAATGTCTCCCGTTGCTGATAACAAGTATCTTAAAGCTAGCCTTTCTTCAATTTAGGTTCCCGTCGGTAATTACTGGTTTGCTTTCAAATTTCCTCCTCAGTTGTAACGAGAAGCCAGAAAAATGGATCAACCTAAATCTGTTCAACGCTTATGACTGGCGCTAAGGAAAGATGGAACTGCAATTCAGTGTTAAGCCCAGGGCCGCCACCTATTTCACGTTGACGTATATTTTCCGACATTTCAGCAGAACATACCTTAGTAAAATGACGCGTTTTGGAAGGATCTTTAATTCTGCGTGTCACTAAAACTGCGTATTTTCGTAATTTACAAGTATAGGTACGAAAACCACCAAATATGACATCTTAGCTTCGCACATACTGAAATCAACATGTCGGCTGTTCGGATATCTCGTGTTGTCTTCCATTCGCTCCAGTGTGAATCCCTATTCACAGGTACAGGTATGGATGGTTTTTGTTGTTGTAGTCTTCAGTCCTGAGACTGGTTTGATGCAGCTCTCCATGCTACTCTATGCTGTGCAAGCTTCTTCATCTCCCAGTACCTACTGCAACCTACATCCTTCTGAATCTGCTTAGTGTATTCATCTCTTGGTCTACCTCTACGATTTTTATCCTCCACGCTGCCCTCCAATACTAAATTGGTGACCCCTTGATGCCTCAGAACATGTCCTACCAACCGATCCCTTCTTCTGGTCAAGTTGTGCCACAACCTTCTCTTCTCCCCAATCCTATTCAATACTTCCTCATTAGTTATGTGATCTACCCATCTAATCTTCTGCATTCTTCTGTAGCACCACATTTCGAAAGCTTCTATTCTCTTCTTGTCCAAACTTTTTATCGTCCATGTTTCACTTCCATACATGGCTACACTCTATACAAATACTTTCAGAAATGACTTCCTGACACTTAAATCTATACTCGATATTAACAAATTTCTCTTCTTCAGAAACGCTTTCCTTGCCATTGCCAGTCTACATTTTATATCCTCTCTACTTCGACCATCATCAGTTATTTTGCTCCGCAAATAGCAAAACTCCTTTACTACTTTAAGTGTCTCATTTCCAACTCTAATTCCCTCAGCATCACCCGACTTAATTCGACTACTTTCCATTATCCTCGTTTTGCCTTTGTTGATGTTCATCTTATATCCTCCTAGTAAATCCTTGCGCATTGTTCGCGCGAATGCGCAATCGCTGATGTTCGCTTGTGATTGCTTCGGTGTAAAGGCGGCTTGCTCAGCAGGTGCTGGTCTGGGATGCAGATGTTTCGTGAAGCTCTATTGATTTTCTATGCAACGAACCATAGCATATAATCTGCTCTTATTATTTTGTAAGGTATTGTGAGTAACATGTCATTGATTTTGAACTTATAATGGGAATAACTTGAATAGAGGCTGCAGAGCAGTCACGATCACTTTTGATATCTTGGTCTATGGGGGAAAATTCTAGGTTTGTATTTGCCAACCTCTAGGTATTATATTTCATATGTATAGGTCCAAATTTATGACCTTGTGTTTGAGGTTCAATTGTGGTGTCACCGCCAGACACCACACTTGCTAGGTGATAGCCTTTAAATCGGTCGCGGTCCGTTAGTATACGTCGGACCCGCGTGTCGCCACTATCAGTGATTGCAGACCGAGCGCCGCCACACGGCAGGTCTAGAGAGACTTCCTAGCCCTCGCCCCAGTGGTTCAACCGACTTTGCTAGCGATGGTTCACTGACAAATTACGCTCTCATTTGCCGAGACGATAGTTAGCATAGCCTTCAGCTACGTCATTTGCTACGACCTAGCAAGGCGCAATTACCAGTTACTACTGATGCTGTAAAACATGTACCGTCAAGAGCGATGTTCACCATTTATGGATTAAAGTTACGTATTCCACAGCTACGTCCTTTTTTGCTAGTCTAATTTCCTTGACCTGTTCCAGACCTCACGCCAGCCTGCGTGAGCTAAAACGCGTGCCTTTCGGCTTCCTCTCAGACCGGTGTTGGCTCTCCTGCCAACCCACAACATCAATAATGTTTAGAAATGGGACTAGTCTTTCACTGTACTTTCGTTTTACTAAGTCGGTTCGTTAGACTAGTCCTCCCTGCGTTTTATCACTATCTGTCTAGGAGAGAAAATCTCCCGAAACAAAGATGGTGTAATGGGTAGGTACTTCGTTCTTCTCTCTATACACAAAGGTGACAAAAGTCATGGGATAGCGATATGTAGGTATACAAATGAAGATAGTAGCGCGTACACAAGGTATAACAGGATAGTGCATTGGCGCAGCTGTCATTTGTACTCAAGTGATTCATGTGAAAAGGTTTCCTACGTGATTATGGCCGCACGACGGGAATTAACAAACTTCAACGCGGAACGGTAGTTGGAGCTAGATGCATAGGACATTCTATTTCGGAAATCATTAGGGAACTCAATATTCGGAGACCCATAGTGTCAATACTGTGCCGAGAATACTGAATTTCATGGATTATTTTCTCACACCGGTCAACGCAGTGGGCGACGGCCTTTAGTTAACGATCAAGAGCAGTGGCGTTTGTGAGGAGTTGTCAGTGCTAACAGACACGCAACACTGCGTGTAATTACGGCAGAAAACAATGTGGGGCGTGCGGCGAACGCATCCGTTAGGACAGTGCGGCGAAATCTGGCGTTGACGGGCTATGGCAGCAGATGACCGACGCGAGTGTCCTTGCTAACAGCACGACGACGCCTGCTGCACGTCTGGGATCGTGACCATATCGGTCGGACCCTAGACGACTGGAAAACTGAGGACTTCTCAGATGAGTGCAGAATTTAGTTGGTGAGAGCTGATGGTAGGGTTGGAGTGTGGTGCGGATTCCATGAGGCCATGGACCCGGGTTGTCAACAAGACACTGAGCAAGATGTTGGTGGCTCCATAACGTTGTAGAACGTGTTTACATGGAATGGACTGGGTCCTCTGGCCAAACTGAACCTATCATTGACTGGAAATTGTTAACTTCGGCTAGCTTCGGATTATTTGCAGCCACTTTTTATGGATGACAATATGCCGTGCCATAGGGCCACAACTGTTCTCGACTGGTTTGAGGAACATTCCGGATAATTCGAGCGATTGATTTGGCCACACAGATTGCCCGACATGAAGCCCGTCGAACATTTATGGGGACACAATGGAGAGCTCAGTTCGTGCACAAAATGCTGCAGCGACAACACGTCCGTAATTATAGACGGCTACAAAGGCAACATGGCTCAATATTTCTATAGGAGACTTCCAACGGCTTGTTGTGTCCATGTCACGTCGAACTGCTGCACTACGCCGAGCAAAAGGAGGTCCGACACGATATTAGGAGGTATCCCATGACTTTTCTTACTTCACTGTATAGGCATTCCAAAAGTTCGAAAATAATCGCATCCGTCGTCTCAGAATCATTGGAGCGAGTCCTTGATGCATCGATGTTAGAAACAATGTATTCATTGTTAGAGCTTGCAATTAAGAGCTGATGTTCATTCTTCGATTACTCTATTGTTAATAACAAAGCATGATCAGATATTGACACTTTTTTAAATTATTTTGGTTTTGAGGATTCTATCCTTCTGATTGAAAGGTACCTTTCTCGGTCTGGAGGTGTTATATATAATGCTGGTACTTATAATATTGAGTTGACATGTAAGGTTCTGAAATAAAATTGTGAACGAGTATGTACTAGTTGACGAAATACATTGTATTGACCTTCCAAAATATTTGATTTGTATTATTCACAAATATTAGTGCATTTCTGCGATTGTGGTCGCTGACCTATATAAAGGAGTCCTGTCTGCTATACTGAGGCCTTATTCTTTCTTTTGTTAATTTTCGTTATGTGATCTTGAGTGCGCAGCAGTGTCCTACAATTTCCAGAATTTAAGCGTGTAGGTGTAGAGGCAGGAAACATTTTCCTTGCGATCATGAAGCACAGTCCATTTTGCAGGATTAATCACTGTAGTATAGTTACGAAGCTAGCTGCAGTATCTAACCGAGCAATTTACTTTTTAATGAGATTCTGGACCCAAGTGTTCAGTGTATTGAAATTTTCTGAGCATAACATCGGTTAAAGATTGAAAGCCTGTCACGGATATTCAAGTTACGGAAACTACCACGCTCTTGTAATGCCAGAGATTTCCCATGCATCACAAACACAGAGTCTGTCGACAGTAAGATGACACAAAGGATTCAAGTAAGAATGAAAACTCAGAGGCAAACCTATATGAAACAAAAAGAAAACTATCAAGCCAACAACACGACACATTCAATAGAAATATCTTCGAACAGAACAGGAAGACCGAAAGGCGGCGAGGAAGATTAGGTAAAGTCAAACCTATCAGCTGACAGTCATGGTATTACATACATTAGGGTGGTTGTTATATGGCACTTTTTCCTTGAATTTATTCCACTGTTAAGTTCTGTTCCATCTAAAACTGAGCTGTTTAACTTTTGAACTCAGAAGGATAAAAATTGAACTGTTTAACTTTTGAGCTCAGAAGGATAACACGTTAGGGTACCACCGCGCCTTCAAAATCGAGAAATCCAGCATAAGAAAAGAAAATCATCAACTTAGGAAAACATTACTTCTGCGTGATAAATTCATTTTATAGTGCAATTAATTTGTGTACACCACTTTTCTTACCTGTAAGCATTCTCATTACACAGATTTCATTGGCCTCTGACAGTCCTACTCGTGGTGCACTGCGTGTCAGAGCCAGATGAGTTTGGCTAGGCAAGTTTGCAGCACTAAGCCTCGGCAGACCTATTCCCCGGCAGTCAAAGCCTACACCAGAGTGAGTCATGGATAAACCAGTCCGCATGCTTATTAACTGACCACGGGCAGCAGAGTCCTCAAGTCAATACTGTCAATAGAATTCAGTTACTGAGGATGCGAACTGTAATTCTTTCAAGCCTACAGATGTACAAAGTGATTTACGACGCTGTCTGCAGTGCGGGCTTAGAAACGTAATTCACCCGACCAGGTGACAAGTTTCCAATCAACCAGCGTCAAATCTCTATGATGCCGTGCCCAGTGCTATCCTAAAGTGCGCTTAAAGCCGTACTTCTTCGTTCCGTTTTCACTTAAATGCAAGATAAATCTCATTGTTCACTACACATTACTCTGCTGCTGCAACCTTGCTGTTGACCGCGTGTTACTTTGTTGCTAGATTAACTGAAGGCTCATGGGAACCGTAGAGGATAATAGGGAATGGAATGAATTGAAGGGCAGTGACTGTGAGTGGTAAGGTATTAGAGGCATTCTGGTGTGATAACGGGTATAGAAGAGGTAAAAATAAGTGTTCAGTCTGCATCCTTTACTTGTATATAATGTAAATACTAAGATAAAATTAAAATGCTTGTGTCAAACACTACATGTGTATCTCAAAACAAGATATTTACAGTTAAGTCAACATTTATTTCCTGTATTTCGTGTAGACTATCGAAGATGCCTAAAATCTTTAGGTGAAATTTGTTTGGTTAAATATAGTAATAAAATCAGTTGTTCATGACGAATAATAGTTTTCTTAGCTACAAGATAGACAGCACTAAAGCAGCAACTACGGAATAATACCTGCAAATATTAACACTATACCTGTAGTAAAAAGTAATTCTAGTGACTTGTTAGAAGTAGTCACAATCAAACTACAGTAGCCCATTACAAACAGTACTGTAAGGTGCTTCAAAATGTTATTAGGAAGGCACAGAGTATGTGGTATGGAAACAGAAAAGCTAATTCACAGGATAAAATTAAAACCATATGGTCAGTTGTGAAGGAAGTGTCTGGTCAGGTCGATGATATAAAGTCAGTTCGTAGCAAAAATATTTCTGTTGCTGATAAATCAGATATATGTACAGTATTTAGCAATCATTTTCTGAGCATTGCTGGTCAATTAAATAAAAATTTAGTTTCTGCATTGAATCATATAACTTTCTTGGCAAATGCCTTTCCGAGATAGATGTCTGAAATACTTATCTGTGATACAGACAAGGGGAGATTGAGTCAATAATTAAATCACTAAAGACTAAGGACTCTCGTGATTATTATGGAGTGCCTACAAGAATATTAAAGTACTGTGCTGCACATGTTAGTCCTGTAATTAGCCATATTTGTAACTTTTCCTTTAGGAATGGTCAGTTTCCTGGATGATTAAAGTACTCAGTAGTAAAGCCACTTTACAAAAAGGGAGAAAGGAAAATGCAGACAATTTTACGCCTGTTTCTATGCCTTCAGTGTTTGCTAAAGTTATTGAAAAGGCTGTGTATGTCAGGGTAATAATAATGAGCATATGGCATTGGTGGCCGGGAGACCCCTCGCGGGGCGGTTCGGCCGCCGCTCCACAAGTTCTTTAACGCCACTACGGCCACTTGCGAGTGAATGAGGATGAAATGATGATGAAAGACACACAACACCCATTCATCTCGGGGCAGAAAAAATCCCTGACCCCGCCGGGAATCGAACCCGGGACACCGTGCGCGGGAAGCGAGAACGACACTGCAAGACCACGAGCCGTAATTGAATTTTTATATCCCGCGATTTGCTATCAAATGTACAGTTTGGATTTAGAAATCGTTTAACAACTCAAAATGCTATATTCTCTTTTCTCTGGAAGGCACTGGATTGGTTAAACAAAAGGTTTCGAACGACAGGCATATTTTTTGATTTAACTAAGGCGTTTGATTGTGTTAATCATAAAATATTGCTCCAGAAGTTGGACCATTACGGAATATGGGGAGCAGCACACAATTGGTTCACCTCTTAGTTTAGCAACAGACAGCAAAAGGTATCTTCAGTGAAAAGATAATGAAAAGTAGTTACAGCTAGCTCCTCCTACAGGTCTCCAATTAGTGTTCTCCAGCTCTGATGCAGAGAGAGTATGTCTTTCCAGATGTGTCACTGGCCCACACTTGTGCGAATGACGTCTTCGAATAAAAGAAATGTCTTGTTTTACAGGAAACATATATGATGGAGATGGCCTGTGTTGATGACAGAAGCTTCAACTATTTCTTCACAACTTCGTAACACAAATGCATTCTAGCATTGACTGTTATACATACACAAATCCAGGTATATCTCTTAACAGCATTTCATTCGCGGTGGCAGTCACCGACTCTTCTCTGCTCACTCATGAAGTGGAATATGTTTGCTATACCTTTGTTGAAAGGTATTACACAAATAAGCGTATGGGCACTTGCAATCGTCCTTGTATTCTTGAAACGTTGCGTCGGCTTGGCAATGGCTTTTTCATGACGGGAAGCCGAAGTATAGTGGAAGACACATGAAGGAACATTTTCTGCGTTCCACTCAAACAACTGTTATGATGTCAAAATGTGGTTTTCATGAGGTCGTCTGAGACTTTCAAGTGTGACTACTCTCTGTACCATGCGCTGTAGAAAAAGAAATGCCGTTAAGTGGCATTTGAAGAAATTGGGGAGGCCGCGCGGCGTAGCCGTGCTGCGGCCTAGGGAGCCTTGTCACGCTTCGAGCGGCTCCCCCCGTCGGAGGTTCGATCCTCCCTCGGGCATGGGTGCGTGTGTTGTCCTTAGCGTAAGTTCGTTTAAGTTAGATTAATTAGTGTGTAAGCCTATGGACCGATAACCTCAACAGTTTTGTCCCGTAGAACCTTACCACAAATTTCCAAATTGGTGAAAATTTACTGCAAAGAATACACAGACACTGTATCTTGCTGAAGGCAGTCAGATATTTTCCCATATGACAAATGGGATATGCGTTAGTATTTGCGTCTCTGAAGTAGGAAGCCACAAATGGGTGGACTGTAACCTGTGAATTAGTCCAGCGGAATCGCTGTACTTCATCCTCAATGACGAAGGAGTAATTCTCTGAAAAATCGCAGACAATAAGAAACCCATTTGTATTGAGTTCGGCTTTAGTGATTTTAAAGAATTGTGACTTCTTTTTGATAAATTAATGTAGGAGGACTTGACGTTTACTCTGCGCCAGTAGTCGCCAAACTGAGACCCAGGGGCGGCATACAGCCAGAATCAAGTATTCAAGAGGCCCACGATCCTCACGTTCAGATATATTTTATAATCAGACGCCTCTAGCAACTAACAGAGAATCCAAAACCGCCAGCTAATGTTAATGGAGTAGTTTTCCTGCTCAGTAACAAAAAGAAAAGCTTACGAAGGCAGTAATATTTGAAGATGTGCTTAATTTTAATTGACATCGTTGAATTCGGCCGCGAGACAAGTAAAGTTAGTCGCTTACCTCAGGGACAGAGGGGTAGGTAGCGCGGCCACTGCAGGGTTAGAGGATGTGACAAAGGAATGTCTTAATGTTTGTTTTCCAGCACTGACAAATAAAAGACGTTCGCTACTCGTACCGATCAGCTGCTATGATGTAAATTTGGACATGGAAGTATTACGGTTTTGTGAATGGGACATTTTCTAATGAAGCGAGAAATATGAAATTATTTTATGCGTTTTTAACATAACGCGATGTGTAGGTGAAAAAGGCCATTCCAAAACATGAAGTAAACATTTGTGACCGTGTCTCATATTGTATAAAGCATTTAAATATAATTACAATTGACGTTATTTACTAAACATCTGCTCACGTAGACAACACAACACCACTTCGTTAGGCAATTACAATGACACAACGCTGAGATCGATGAGGGTGGCAGGAATACGTAACGGAATACAGTGAACACGAAGAATTCCGAATGGCGTCGAATTTCAACGATCGGTACTTGGGGGCAGGCGGGCCAACTTATGCGTGCTCTCTTACTATAGCTAGCTTATTGGGGCTCATAACAGAATAATTTATGTAAGCTACTAACTCATAGTAAGATCGATGGATATGCGGCCAGTCGTGCCGTCGCACAACCTCTGACGGCCACTGCTCTTTGCGACCACTTCAAAGAAATGGTCTGTTGATTTTATGATAGTATCTGCCTGTAGTTGACCAACACTTAAGTAATTTCGTCAATGCACTTCATAGCACACATTTCGAACAGATAATCAATCAGTCTTGTCACACCCAGACAATAGGGACATTCACATAAGAAACGTGCCGAAAGAGCAGAACTGCAGGTAACAAATGCTACACAGAACTTGTGTGACGGTAATGTGTCTTCGACAAATTTTGTAAGTACTTTTAATTTACACTCTTCAATCATTAACTTAAAATTCTGGTAGGAGACACCGATACACACAACACATGTCCCACTGGCTTTGGCAAGAACACAGTGTTTTGGCTACAAGTCACAAAATTTTGATAATCCAACTTTTTACATCAGAGTATGTGTCTTTGAAACAAGCATACAGTTCCTTAAGACTGTGGTACAATACTGCTTCTGCTTATGTCCTTTAACTCCATTTTCTTTCACATGAAAGCTCTCTTTTCTTGCTGGCATCACGCAATTCATTTTATGATTACAGTAAAAATCACCTTCGTGTTGAACTGTTTTCTCACATAAAGTCTTACCACGCTTCGGATTTGGTGTCCCTGATTTACCATCTTCTGCTACTATTTTGCTCTCCGAACCTTCTAATCTTCTTGGAAACAGACAGTCAAAATTTGCATTTTGTCACATATACAGTCTGAGTTGTAAAACGTGAATTTCAGCTGGGCTGTGATTTCGCTTCCTGCTTTTTTTTCACTCTCTTCTTTTTCCGTTTGTGCCATATCACTGACGCAACATTTTTCAATTTTTGCTTTGGATACTTTTTCTACACTGAATCCTCTTTTCCCTCACAGGAAATTCACCTAAAGACTGAAGGTTAGAACTTAAATTATCCTGTGCCAGATCAGATGTTATTTCACCTTCACTCAATTCTTCTGCGGAAGATCTTTGCACAGCTGAGACTATACCTGCAGAGATACTGATGGGTTTTATCATATTTTCATTCCATATCTGCAGCAATTTCTTTCCACCCATCAAAACATTAAGACCCTTGTTTACAATCCACAGCTGAACATTCCTCAAATTATTCTGTATTCAACATGACTTACTTCTTTAGATGGATTGCAACAACATAACTTTGACTTGAAATCCAAATACTACTTTAGAGTTTGAGTAAACAAGCCACATCCATGAAGTACGCTAATGATGACTGACTGAAATAAGGGTCTTTCTGGGAGTCCATCGCAAGAAATGTTCACCAGCTGGTCGTAATAACAGTGCGTGCTGCTGGCTGCTTTTCTCAGCCTGTGTTTGAGTACACAACAGTCAAACGTATGAGGATTGCTAAAAGGTTGACTGTACCAGTCGAGGGCAGGGAGAGCATAAAAATGGATACATAGCTACTCACTGCATTTTGTTAGTACGGTGATGTAGAAGAAATAAATGAGCGTGATGACTTTGGTGTGTCATCTTGATATGTACCAGGTGTACAGGTACAATACGATACAATTTTTTTAAAAAAAATTGAAGGTAGTTCATTTGGGATGTTGAAGGTCAAAGGTCAAGCTAAATGAAAATTCTTACAAAAATGGTTCAAATGGCTCTGAGCACTATGGGACTTAACAGCTATGGTCATCAGTCCCCTAGAACTTAGAACTACTTAAACCTAACTAACCTAAGGACAACACACAACACCCAGCCATCACGAGGCAGAGAAAATCCCTGACCCCGCCGGGAATCGAACCCGGGAACCCGGGCGTGGGAAGCGAGAACGCTACCGCACGACCACGAGATGCGGGCGAAAATTCTTACAAACCCTCCATGTTGCATACCAGTGTGAAACTCTGTGCATTGGCTTTTCAGTGATATGTTTCATTGCTTTATTTGGACTAGAACCAGAATTATAGTAATTTATGTTGGGTCAGACGCATGTAAATTTCAGAGAAGTTTCAAACTTCGCACGTGAAATTAAAAATGGTCTGTGTGCTTTTCATAGACGAAACGCAATTTTCAAAACTATCTGAAAAGGAAAGTTTGCAATCAACAGGTATTTCAGTGTGGCTCACAGCAGTGAGACATACACTTTTAACCACTCAAGGCATGAACCCGAAAAAAAAAAATCTTATCTTGTAACTACAACATTAGTGACTCACAATTGGAGTCCGTCAACTCACGCAAATATCAGGATATAATAATTTGTTGGGATATGAAATGTAGCGATCACCTAGGCTCAATCGTCAGATTTCGGTTGGTTGGTAGGATACTTGGAAAATACTTTCAGTCTACAAAGGAGACCTTTTACAAAACGCTCGTGAGACCCATTTATAACCTCTCCCTCCCCCCCCCCCCCCCCCGTTTCTCACCGAACTTTATTATTCGCATAAGCTGAAGATGAGGTTATATTTAATTAATTTAGCATAATAAGTAATAGCACCTTTTCATGCAACTCATTGTCGTGCCCTTCTGTTCTTGTGAAATCTAAGGGAAACTACTAAATGATAACATCTCCTTTCTCAAATACTGGATTTTATTAATTAAAATACCCTTTGTAAACCAACATTTATAAACACTCAATAGAAATCACATAATTTGTGCCATTACGCCTATACTCCGCCACTCATCTCCAACCTCGTTACCCAGCAACCGTCTCTAGCCTCTCGCACACGCGACTTCCACTCACGGACCTCAACACTCAACTCTCGCTCACCCACTCGCACATTTTTGACTGCACTGCAGTCTTTGCTTTAGTTTATGGTCGCTGCATAGAGTGTATGATAGATACAATGTAAGGCTACTGTTTCCTTACACATTCTAGGACACTAGGAAAATACTTTCAGTCTGTAAAGGAGACTGTTTACAAAACTCTCTTGTGACCAATTCTAGCATATTGGTCAGATGTGTGAAACCGTACAAAATGAGAGCAACAAGAGGAGCTGAATTTATACAAAAGACAGCACAAATGGTAATACGTTTCGAGAATGAAATTTTCACTGTGCAGCGGATAGTGCGCTGATATGAAATTTCCTGGCGTACTAAAACTGTGTGCCGGACCTTGTATCGAACCAGGAAACTTTGCCTTCGCGGTTTGTAAGTGCTCCATCAACTGACCAACCCAAACACAACTCAAAGCTTTACTTAAGTCAGTACCCCATTTCCAAGCTTCCAAGAAGGTACTGTACAGCGGAAGTACACTTGCGTGGTAGACTCATGGGTCGTGCTTTGGTAGCTCAGTCGGTGGAGCTCTTGTCTACGAAAGACAAGCGCCCCGAATTCGAGCCTCGCTCTGGCACATACTTTTAATTTTCCTCGAAGTTTCGGAAACACGTTTGTTTGAGCGGGGGGAGAGCGCCACGGTGCTACTGGAAAAGTTGAAATTGATGACGCCTGAAGGTAGACGCAAAATGTTCCATGAAACCCTACTCATAAAGTTTCAACAACCAGCTTTGAGGAATATGAGAATATACTACTATCCCTAAGTGATTGCGAAAACACGATTAGACTAATTAAAGCACGCACAGAGGCGCTAAAGCAATAATGCTCCCACGCTCCATAAATGAATCGGGAGAAATCCTAATAACTGCCACAATGGCTTTGCCATGCATTTCAAAGGAGATTATGCAGTCAAATTCTATTAAATTTTTACATTTTAAAGTGTCCACTTTTTTTTTCTTTTCTGTGCTACTTAGTGTTAGTTTCCAAATTTCGTACCAGGTTAGACAATACTTGTTTAAACAGGACTGCAACATCTGAGAAATATCTGCTATTACTACTCATACCATCTTCAAAGTCTTTTAATGACCGTGTCACACTTCGTTGCAGCACACCCGAAATTTATATCTGTTAATAAATAATGTTCTATTCGAGATAACATAGATTTACTATGTACTGCCCATACCATGGCTCTTCCTACATTATTCGAGATGGGAGGCACAATATGTAAGGAGCCGCGAATAAGCACGCTCGTAATGCCATATTATCCTATGCTTAAGGCCCGTATTACACTATCAAATTTCTTTGTCAAAGATTTGATCAAAGATGTGATCCAATATTCCGTCCAATATATTTGACAAAGATCTTTGACGTAGCGCTAGAGGAGGTATTACACTGTCATCAAATTTTTCGTCAAAGTTCAAGATGGCTAACAACAACTTGCTATTAACTGCAGCAGTTCTACGTACTCCAATTGCATTGTGTGCACATGCGGAAAAGAAGTGGGGGAAAAAATGGAACCATACATACGAGGTTGACAGTCTTAAAAGCCCTGGGATTACAACTTGATAATAAATTCAGTTGGGAGGAGCACACCACAGAACTGCAGAAAGGCCTTAACAAATCTGTATTTGCAATTCGAGTGTTAGCAGACATAGGCAACATAAAAATGAAAAAGCTTGCATACTTTCATTCCATAATGTCATATGGGATAATATTTTGGGGTAAATCTTGAAGTCAAACAAGTTTTCAAGGTCCAAAAGCGTGTAATACGTATTATTTGTGGAGTAAATTCACGGACCTCCTGCAGAAACCTCTTCAAAGAACTGGGTATACTAACTACTGCCTCTCAGTATATTTACTTCTTAATGAAATTTGTCGTAAATAATACATCTCTTTTTCCAACAAACAACTCAGTTCATACATACAATACCAGGAACAAAAATGATATGCACAAGGACTTAAAAGCACTTACTTTAGTTCAAAAAGGGGTCCACTACTCAGGAACACTCATCTTCAATAATTTGCCAGGAAACATAAAAAATTTAGTTAGAAATAAAGATCAGTTTAAAAGGAGCCTGAAAGACTTAGTACTGGCTAACTCCTTCTACTCCATTGGCGAAATTTTTAATAGAAACAAACGATGTATTTATTCATACTTTTAGTATTGTTATTTCAGCTTAAAAAAATCGACATGTTCCACATCCACGAGGCTCTCCTCAGCACGGATCTATGGAACGATAAAGTAATCTAATCTGGGTGAAGCCGTGGGTTTTACGACGACACGATAAAAGCATTCAACAAAACTTGTTACGTGAGCTTACAGTGGAAGACGTCAAGTCGTACATCAATTACTTAAGAATGGATGAGCATACATTTCTGTATGTGCTCAATGAAGTGTATCCTCATATCACAAAGCACAACATTCACTTAAGAACTGCTACATCTTCAGAAGACAGGCTCACTATAACACTCCGATTCCTTGCTACAGGAGAGGGTTATGTTATGTTAGGTTAGCTTAGGTTAGGTTAGGTCAGGTTAGGTCTCCAATCTTCTTAATCTATTTTTGTATTCAGGGTGCCTCACGTTGTAAAGCGCCTCATCAGCTTCAGACATCTCTATTAATTTTGTAGTTGTCGGCACACACCAATTGTATTTACCGGCAATGGTTATAAAAACACTACAGACGACAGTACGCTGCAGCGATGCTAGCGCTCCATGTGGTAACATGTCACATTGCAGTAAACAGAAGACAAGCGGTTTCTTTGATCAAATATACAGCGAGGCCCTAGATTTGATCAAATATTGGACGACATTTGACAAAGTCCCTATTACACTATCAAATATCTTTGACAAAGATATTGGACAAAGAAATTTGATAGTGTAATACCGGCCTAACTCTCCCTGCCCGAGATACGATGATCGCTAGGTTATTCAGCCAATTAACGCTTCACCGACTGCTCACAGACTTCTAAACGTTTCCCACAATGTCACCGCAGCCAGTCGGTTGCCAGCAGCGCCAGTCATTTAATGCTATGTGCACTGTAGACAACTGCGTGTGTCATTATGTTGTTGCGCCAATTAGCTCACGGACCCATTTGTGACGTAGCAACAGACGTCAGCCTCTTTACCTCACTGCCTCCCTGCGGTTAAGTGGGGCCACAGCTGCAAGGTGTTGTTGCGTGTGTTGCAGCGTGAGCACGGATTCAAGCTGCGCCCTCTCCGAAAGGACGATGCGCAGTGGCTCGCCGGCCTGGCAATAGCGCCTGCCCTCTCGACCCCAACCCGCGACGTGAGTATTGCGCATGCGCAAGCGATGGCTACGTAGTAACAGAACCCTGGCACTCACTTAAACCCATCACTATTAGAACGAACTCGTACATGGGCAAATGTTAAGATTTTCGTTATGTACACAAATACAGACTTGGCAGCATGAGTTCTTCGACACATCAAATAAATAACAACCTCTAAGATTTCACTTTATCAATCGAAGAAAGCAGTTGCTAAAATTATAAAGAGCTATACGGTCCACAAATACTGCGGGTACTTACGTAATTTTTAAGCTTCAGTTGCATGTAGTTGTTAAACTCGCGGTATAACATTCAACGACATCTAGTTAGCCGACAACCATGATACCACACTGGTGAAAATCCGTAGAAGTGTGTCCACACATTTCGTGCCGACTCAGTTAACATGATGTAAACACAATTTGTTTAAAAAATAACAGTTAATTGTTATGATGCATCACACCAACTGACTTGACGAAAGTTAATTTGATATTAATTAAATATGCAAATGCACTTGTGGACTATGTCGATTTTAACCGTTTGAACACTTAATCACTACGTCACACTGTTACGTCAGAGATAATAAATGCCGTCGAGCCATGATCAGGTCATAGTTATGCATTGTACGCTGTCTTTGGCAGACCAACTAGAACAATTTTCTGTAAAAATATGCACTTAAATTCTCAGACCGGTTAATTATAAAAAATACCGTAAAATGTTTGCTATATCGTTTATATTATTTTTAATACGTGGAGTTGAAAACCTTAAATAATCGATTTTTATGTTATGAAGCAGAGAACATTACACTCATTTTATCACATTATGCTACTCAGGCTAAACAAATTTCATATCCCTCAATAGCAAGGAAACATCGTTTATGTTAACCACTAACTAACACATATACTAAAATGTAAACGTAAAACTTTATGTCAGGTGTCAGCTCAAATCAATAATTTTACAAACATCCATGACACGGAACTACTTGTACACAAATATCATTGAATTTAGATCAGCTGAATACTGAATAATTAATGAAACAACTTACCTGTCGGAAGTGAGTATTGTCACACTGAAACTGTAACTCCATCCAAGAATTTTCGGCTCATTACCATTCCAATTCTGGAGTTGTCTCGGAGGACAATTTCAGTGTAGGACTGGCTAACGACTCAGTGGAGACACTAAAGTTTTCTACGTTTCGTTAATGAGCTATGCAGGCAGTGAAAAGTGTCTATTTGAATAAATTGAGGTAGCGTTGAAACGAAATATCAAGGAAGATCTACCAGAAGATCGATCAGTTTGAATTTCTGAAAGATAGTGCGCACAGCAAGCCATAATAAGACTTAGATGACTCACCGCAGGAGCTTTAACACTAAGGAAATTATTGATCATTCCTTTCATAGACATCAACCAAGCTTATTTAAAAAAAGTACTCGCATTGGGAAATGCCGATCAAAATTCCTGAAAATCTAAGAATGCATTACTGAGACAGAAAAATAATTTTCATGTTCTATAAAAGCCAGAGAGCGTTAATACGAACACAAAGGCGAGAAGCAAAATTGTCCAAAGAGGTGGGACAAGGCTGTTCACCACTTCTTTTTAACTTTTATATTGAGTAGGCTATAAAAAAATCTAGATAAAAAAGGAAAAGAAAAAGAGATTCAAAATTGACTGAATTCTGTACAACAATTCATTCTTTGCAGCCAATGAAAAGGACATAAAGAGGGCACTAGGAAATTTGAACCACCTACTGAATGAAACATGAGAATAAAAAAAGGTAAAGTACAAAATTCTCTCTAAGCCGCTGGCAGGAGAACAGCTGACTGACGTTAAAGAATTCTACAATCTACGAAGTATTTTGATTTCTAATGGAAAGTGGGTAGTTTATTACAAGGACAGTACACGCCAAATGATAGTTTATAAGAAGAGAACGCTGTTAGCATTAAACAGTACTTCAATAAGTATGAAAAGTCATGTCCTTAAAACCTTCATCTGTAATATATTAAGATGTGGGTCTGAGATCTGGATCCTTCTACAAGCTATCAAACATATAAAAGTAAGACCTTCGAAGTGATGCTGGCGGCGCATGCTAAGAACGTCATGGCTGAGAAACTAACAGAGATGTACCAAGGAGAGAAAATAAAACATACTAGATTTCTAAAACGTCATAAGACAGAAGAAGCAGACTAATTGGATGTGTCATAAAACATTCTTCTTGGTGCACAAGTCTTCTGGAAGAGAAAATGTGGGTATACAGAAAAAAAGGATGACAAAGAAGTTCCATAGACTCCAGGTACGCTCTTCTAGAGAAATAAATGTACAGAATCTGGAAAGAATATGAACGGGCTGTGATACATACTGTCAGCCAAATGGATGGTTGAGGAGATATAGACGTAATTAAACCCACTTGTTTTGTAAAACACAAATTTCTGCTGATACTTCAAATTGTATAAAACAAGGTGAATCACATGATATGCATTGCTGAAGCAATAAGAACCGTTTTGGAGTGCCCCTGAAATTTCAAACTGAGAATGGATGTGAGCTAGTTCCTGGATTCTGTTGATAAATTTGACTCGGTATTGCTATCGAGTATCCGACTGTTTTGTTGTTTTGCCTATAGATTCCACCCAAATGAAGTTAACGCCACTTTCATGTGCCCATTCTAAAAGCGTTATCGGAGTCCTCATAGCATGCATTGTAGCTGTCGATTCCCAACCATTTAACAAACACAATAGAGTAGAACTACTGTCGTAAAACCACTGTTCTAGTGAATTAGAGACATAGATGTTTTCTGTAGACGTATTTGAAATAAGCATGTCAAAAAATACTATTGTGTATCTGATTCTGTATTAGTCTTGATGTATGTATCAAACGTATAATTCTACTGCTAGTTGGCATGTATTGCATCTGTAAATACCGTTGTTGCAATGAAGGATTTAAAAGAAAGAACGGTCTTTATGAGCTTACTGCTGTGAAGCTCTCCAGAGAAAAATTGACAGCCATAGTTCGGAACGGCTGCCATTTATAGGAGTCACACTTTCAAACTCTCAAATCCTATGCTTGTTGTCAATGAAAGCAATCTCAATAGCACTTCTCCCACGTACCATCATGTCACAATGAATGTACGTTGCTCTGACAGGGAAGTTTTCTTGTTACCTCCAAATAGCGTCAAAACATTTGAAACGAAGACAATATCTACATTCGGTTCGTTTAATTTCCTAGAAATTTTACTACGTTTATCCCTATCCTGCACGTCTCATGAAAAAACGCTCCTACTAACGTAGTTGACTGCTTTCCCTCAACTTACAAGCATGTTATGAGACCCATTCCTCGAGCTACTTTTGAGTTTATCTAGCGAAGTGTTATGTATTTTAGTTCATCGTACAATTGGCCAGCGTCAGTCTTAATCGTAGTCGAACATGTTCTGAATGCATCATCATTGCATAATTACGTAGGAAAACTTTTCTCTTCATTCATTAAGTTATCTCTGTTACTTCGTGCAGTGACAATTTTGCGTTGTTGTTGTGGTCTTCAGTTCAAAGACTCAGTGGATGCAGCTCCTCAAGACAGACTGCAAGTTTCATCATCTTCGCATAACAACGGGAACGCACATCCAGTTTTGATGCCGCTTACAATAGCCAAACACTGGTCTCCGATACAATTCTTGCTCTCTGTACACTCTTCCATCATCAATTTGATGAATGCTTGTTGCCCCAAGATGTTCCCATAGATCGATCCCCTCTATTAATCAAGTTGTGCCATAAATTTCTTTCCTTGTCTCTTCAACTCTGAATCTCCTCATTAATTACACAGGCCAACGATGGAAAAACTTTTTTGCTGAAAATACCTTATTATTATGTTTTTTAGGGTGGGATATCCAAATACGATACTTAAAAAACTGTATCACCCACCATTTATTCACATTTTATAGTTAAATTATTGAATTAAGCGATTTTTAAAGAATTTAGCAGCTTTTATATAGTTAAAATATTTTAAAAAGGAGGTTAATGAATGTAGATGACGTTGATAGTACTGCTGGAAAACATTTGCTGGCAAAACAAGGTCGATTCTACCTTCGTGTTAAAATATGGTGTCAATCTAACCTCCCTTCCCTGTTTCCTGTACATGTGCTCAGTACAATGACTAATCGTGGTTGTAAAAACTCTGCTGACAGGTTTTGTTATATTTGAGGTGAATTTGTGATTAAAAAACACCAAAGAAACATACAGACTTTGTGAAAAAGGTTTATCTATCATACTTTGGATCTAATCTTAGTGATCAAGATAAATCTTGTGCATCACATAAGGTATATTATGTGTGTGTTGAAGATCTGAGAAAATGGTCCAAAAAGGAGAAAAAAGCCTTTAGATTTGCTGTTCCTATGATACGGAGGGAGCCAAGAAATCATTCCAATGATTGCTACTTTTGCAGTGTTGATATTACTGGTCATGATTCGAAAAATAAGAAGGTAATAAGCTGCCCTAACCTTTCGTCTACCATCCGACCAGTAGGGCATGGTGTAGATTTGCCAGTTCCTGAACCACCAGATGATTTAAATTCTGTTCCAAAAGAAGTATTTTCTGATGTACAATGTGATTTAGATGAACCAAATGATGATGAATTCCGTTGTAATACAGAAAGTCTAGAGCCCAAATTGTTTACTCAGACCGAGATTAACGATTTGGTTAGGGATCTGGGCTCAACGAAAGAAAAAGCTGGATTGCTCGGCTCTAGATTAAAAGAAAAGAACTTACTGGCAGTTGGAACCAGCATATACAAGTATAGAAAGAGAAGCAGCAATTTTCCAAGTTTTTTCAACAAGAAGGGGTTTAGTGTATTGCTGATACATTCCCGGTCTGATGAATGAGTTTGGTATTGAATACCAAAAAGGAAGACTGGAAACTGTTTATTGATTCATCCAAAAGTAGTTTAAATGCTGCTTTATTACACATGGGTAACAAGTATGCATACCTGTTGGCGGCCGGCCGGTGTGGTCGTGCGGTTAAAGGCGCTTCAGTCTGGAACCGCGTGACCGCTACGGTCGCAGGTTCGAATCCTGCCTCGGTCATGAATGTGTGTGATGTCCTTAGGTTAGTTAGGTTTAATTAGTTCTAAGTTCTAGGCGACTGATGACCTCCGAAGTTAAGTGGCATAGTGCTAAGAGCCATTTGAACCATTTGAACCATACCTGTTGGCCATTCTGTACATATGAAAGAAAGCTATGAAAACCTAGAAATAGTGCTAAATAAAATAGGCTATTCTGCTCATGTTTGAATGGTATGTGGCGATCTAAAAGTAACATGCATGCTCCTTAATGATCAAGGTGGCTTTACCAAATTTCCATGTTTCTTGTGTGAATGGGACAGTAGGGCTAGGGATCAATACTGGTGCAGAAATAACTGGTCTGTGAGGGAGTCTTTAAAAGCTGGTGAGAAGAACATTCTACGCAAAAACCTTGTAGATCCAAAAAGGTACTCCTACCACCTCTACATATGAAGTTGGGCCTGATGAAACAGTCTGTAAAGGCTTTGCCTAAAGATGGACGATGTTTTCAGTATCTCTGCTAAAAGTTTCCACAGCTTTCAGAAGCGGTTTTAAGTATCTCTGCAAAAAGTTTCCACAGCTTTCAGAAGCGTCTTTGTTGGACCTGAAAATTGATGTGAACTTTGAATCCACAATGACCTTAAATCACAAAGAACCATGGGTATCATTCAAGCAAGTCGTTACGAAGTACTTAGAACATGAAAAAGACTGATAATATGTTTCTATTATAGCTATAATGTTAAAGAAGTTTAAAACTTTAGGATGTTTAATGAGCCTGAAAGTTCACTTTTTGAACAGTCACCTTGATTACTTCCCAGGCAATATGGGAGATGTTAGTGAGGAGCAAGGAGAGCGTTTTCACCTGGACATTAAAGTCATGTCCTAGTTCATGAACCACGGGCAACGTATGAGTGGCCAAGTAAGTGGTCCCGACAGTCGGTATACCAGTTACTTTGGAATAAGGCTGGGCATCTCGGACATATTCTGAGTCGTGGTCACCTTTGTGCTCATACGGCAAAGACTACCAAATCCACCGGTTAGTCCCTCAGCCGTTAGGGATAAAACCCAATGGGACTCGGGGCAAGTAAGGCTAGCAACCTGCTTCCCTGGTACTTTAAATATGATGCTGGCAATAATCAGAGCAAAATGCCTCGGACCTTTGGAGGTGACGGAGTCCCACCTCTAACTGACAAACCAGGGACTCCTAAGATACGACTTGGCAAACAAATGGTAATGAGATGGGGAGCTATTAATATCAATGGGGGCTACTCTGGGAAGAAGGTAGAGCTGGCAGAGGCTGCAAGTAAGATGGGGCTGGACGTTTTAGCTGTTAGTGACATTCGGGTAAGGGGTGAGAAAGAAGAGGAAGTGGGAGAATACAAGGTCTACCTGTCAGGAGTCAAAGCAGGAATAGCACAATGGGGTGTAGGGCTTTACATCAGGAAAGAAATGGAACCCAGCGTAGTTGCAGTAAGGTATGTAAACGAACGACTGATGTGGATAGATTTGACAGTGTCTAGCAAGAAAATTAGGATTGTGTCAGTATATTCGCATTGTGAAGGGACAGATCAAGATAAGATGGATAGTTTTTATGAGGCACTCAGTAATGTAGTTGTTAGAGTAAAGGACAAGGTTAGTGTTCTGCTCATGGGTGATTTTAACGCCAGGATTGGAAATCGAACAGAAGGGTATGAAAAGGTTATGGGTAAATTTGGAGAGGATATGGAGGCCAACAGGAACGGGAAACAACTCTTGGATTTCTGTGCCAGTATGGACTTAGTAATCACAAACTCCTTTTTTAAACATAAGAACATTCACCGGTATACTTGGGAAGGCAGGGGAACCAGATCTGTCATTGACTATATAATAACAGATCAGGAATTCAGGAAGGCTGTGAGGGACACACGTGTATTCAGGGGATTCTTTGATGACACTGATCATTATTTAATCTGCAGTGAAATTGGGATTGTGAGGCCGAAAGTGCAGGAGGTCAGGTCCATATGTAGGAGGATAAGAGTGGAGAAACTTCAGGATAAGGAAATCAGGCACAAGTACATAACAGCGATCTCAGAAAGGTACCAGTTAGTTGAATGTAGTCAATTACAGTCATTGGAAAAGGAATGGACAAGGTACAGGGACACAGTACTAGAAGTGGCTAAAGAGTGTCTTGGAACAGTAGTGTGTAAAAGTAGGATGAAGCAAACAGCTTGGTGGAATGATACAGTCAAGGCAGCCTGTAAAAGTAAAAAGAAGGCGTATCAAAAATGGCTACATACCAGAACCCAGGTAGACAGAGAAAGTTATGTTGAAGAAAGAAACAAAGCCAAACAGATAATTGCAGCATCCAAGAAGAAATCGTGGGAAGACTTTGGAAACAGGTTGGAGACTATGGGTCAAGCTGCTGGAAAACCATTCTGGAGTGTAATTAGCAGTCTTCGAAATGGAGGTAAGAAGGAAATGACAAGTATTTTGGACAGGTCAGGAAAACTGCTGGTGAATCCTGTGGATGCCTTGGGCAGATGGAGGGAATATTGTGAAGAGTTGCTCAATGTAGGTGAAAATGCGATCAGTAACGTTTCAGATTTCGAGGTAGAATGGGATAGGAATGATGATGGAAATAGGATCACATTTGAGGAAGTGGAAAAAATGGTCAATAGATTGCAGTGCAATAAAGCGGCTGGGGTGGATGAAATTAAGTCGGAACTCATCAAATACAGTGGAATGTCAGGTCTTAAATGGCTACACAGGATAATTGAAATGGCCTGGGAGTCGGGACAGGTTCCATCAGACTGGACAAAAGCAGTAATCACACCAATCTTTAAACATGGAAACAGAAAAGATTGTAACAACTACAGAGGTATCTCTTTAATCAGCGCTGTGGGTAAAATCTTCGCAGGTATTGTTGAAAGGAAAGTGCGAGTATTAGTTGAGGACCAATTGGATGAAAATCAGTGTGGGTTTAGGCCTTTTAGAGGTTGTCAGGACCAGATCTTTAGCTTACGGCAAATAATGGAGAAGTGTTATGAGTGGAACAGGGAATTTTATCTATGCTTTATAGATCTAGAAAAGGCATATGACCGGGTTCCTAGGAGGAAGTTATTGTCTGTTCTACAAGATTATGGAATAGGAGGCAAACTTTTGCAAGCAATTAAAGGTCTTTACATAGATAGTCAGGCAGCAGTTAGAGTTGACGGTAAATTGAGTTCATGGTTCAGAGTAGTTTCAGGGGTAAGACAAGGCTGCAACCTGTCTCCATTGTTGTTCATATTATTTATGAATCATATGTTGAAAACAATAGACTGGCTGGGTGAGATTAAGATATGGGAACACAAAATAAGCAGTCTTGCATATGCGGATGACTTAGTTGTGATGGCAGATTCGATTGAAAGTTTGCAAAGTAATATTTCAGAGCTAGATCAGAAATGTAAGGACTATGGTATGAAGATTAGCATCTCCAAAACGAAAGTAATGTCAGTGGGAAAGAAATATAAACGGATTGAGTGCCAAATAGGAGGAACAAAGTTAGAACAGGTGGACGGTTTCAAGTACTTAGGATGCATATTCTCACAGGATGGCAACATAGTGAAAGAACTGGAAGCGAGGTGTAGCAAAGCTAATGCAGTGAGCGCTCAGCTACAATCTACTCTCTTCTGCAAGAAGGAAGTCAGTACCAAGACTAAGTTATCTGTGCACCGTTCAATCTTTCGACCAACTTTGTTGTATGGGAGCGAAAGCTGGGTGGATTCAGGTTACCTTATCAACAAGGTTGAGGTTACGGATATGAAAGTAGCTAGGATGATTGCAGGTACCAGTAGATGGGAACAATGGCAGGAGGGTGTCCACAATGAGGAAATCAAAGAAAAACTGGGAATGAACTCTATAGATGTAGCAGTCAGGGCGAACAGGCTTAGATGGTGGGGTCATGTTACACGCATGGGAGAAGCAAGGTTACCCAAGAGACTCATGGATTCAGCAGTGGAGGGTAGGAGGAGTCGGGGCAGACCGAGGAGAAGGTACCTGGATTCGGTTAAGAATGATTTTGAAGTAATAGGTATAACATCAGAAGAGGCACCAATGTTAGCACTGATAGGGGATCATGGAGGAACTGTATAGGGGGGGCTATGCTCCAGACTGAACGCTGAAAGGCATAATCAGTCTTAAATGATGATGATGATGATGATGATTAAAGTGATGAAAAAACGCTACCGAGGCCACTGGAACACCAACATGATGGGGGACTACTGTTGGTCACTTCACCGAAAAGTTCAGCAAGCTATTCATCGTAGAAAAAGGTAACACAAGAAGCTTCAAAGAAAAAAAGAGAAAGAAAATACAAACCAATTCCAGCTGACAAGTGAAACCTCTATTAACACATATAATTGTTTTAAGTGGTTTACTGTAAATACAAACCATGCTTATGTTGTAACAAAGCGTTTCATTAATTTCCCACTTTACCATATAGCATAGGATTTTTATATTATATAGTAAAAAGCATATTGCTCGAAAACTATGGGTGATACAAAAAGACTAAGGCTAGATTTGGACTGAGCTCATAAAAATCAATAAAGATCAGCTACCAAAGTAAAAAAAAGTTTTTCAAAAAAAATTTTTCGTTGGCCTCTGTTATTCTGTCTACTCATCTAATCCAGAAGCACAACATATCAAACGCTTGTCTTCTCAACATATCAAACGCTTGTCTTCTCTTATTTTCTCTTATCTTTTCTTCTCTTCTTTGCTCTACTCTTCTCTTCTTTTCAGAGCAGCTAATCGTGCACATTTCACTTTCACACAAGATTACACTTTAAAATAGACTACCTAACACTTAAATTTATAATCGATGTTATAACATACCCCTTTTTTTAATATGCTTTCCTTGCTGTTGCCAGAGTGAATTTTACATCCTCTCTACTTAGGCCATCGTCAGTTAGTTTGCTCCCCAAAGAATAAAACTCGTCGACTACTTTTGTACACGAATGTATAAGGCAGTTGATCTTAGATTCGTGCAAAAGATGAAGGTGCATGAAGTTGACCTCGGAAATCTGTGTTGAATTAACGTTAATCTCAAATTATTTCACCATGAACTAGGATCAACTTGGATAGCACAATTTTGCGGATGAAATTAAGTTACAAGTTTACAACCTAGTGCCTCTTCAAAAGATCGGATTTCATTTTGCACAAATACGAGATAAAAAGGAGTCAATGTAAAAAAAAGGTTGTTTGTTAACTCTCCCATACAGTAGAAATTCTAAACAATTTTTACTATCCGTAAGGTTAGGTTAAGGAGAGTGTAAGCGTCGTAAATATTGAGGACAGATAACGATTGCTCCCATAAGAATTTTTGAATACGACCCATAAATAATAAGAAAAAGTTTAAAGGCATTTCGTAGACGCTTAGCACCAGAGCAAGAAAGGTAAATTCGAACCATTTACAACGAACAGTCACCCTATATATATGGAGTTCGACAGCAGCCGACAATGACTGGACATCCTTTACAAATATGTTGTCCAGGGTTGAATAATAATAACTACACAATTATTATTAAACTACGGGCAAGTCGGTGGTTACAGGAGAGCTATATTTGACTAATGAACGTTCGCATGTACCTACCAGCTATGACAACAGGATACGCATTGATGAACAGAAACAATAAGCACATAAACGAAAGCATAGGGTTCGATCCCAGTCGGTGCAGTCTTTCTTTATTTATTGCTATTTTTTTCTCCTCTGGCAGTGTTTACTCATGTCAAAATACCGAGTTGCACAGTGCTCTGGAGTCTACGTTAAACTGTAGACCCACTTACATTTATATGAATAATTCTGTTTAGAAAGGATGACGTCTAGTACATCACTGTGTCGGTCAAACTAACTTTCAATTTGTCTAAGAAGACAGTGCAAACGTATGCCTTTGCCGCTGTCTGCGTCTACAGTTACAGTTTCTTCAGAGTTGACTAATGACTGAAACTTTCATCCGCACAGATTCCGCCGTATTCTGTGGCCAACGACGTGTAATTGGTACGTGTTCATTACGCTCTGTAAACAGCTGAAAACTATGGTCGTCTACAGTTCTGTGTTCACAGTAAAATCACCTCACCACCTAACGGCCTATGCCAGATGGCTGGGAATTTTCACCCGCGGAACGATGCTTTCTCTGAATGAGATTTTCACTCTACAGCGGAGTGTGCGCTGCTATGAAACTTCCTGGCACATTAAAACTGTGTGCCGGATTGAGACTCGAACTCGGGACCTTTGCCTTTCGCGGGCAAGTGCTCCACCATTCTGGAAACATCCCCCAGGCTGTGGCTAAGCTATGTCTCCGCAAAATCGTTTCTTCCGGGAGTGCTAGTTCTGCAAGGTTCGCAGGAGAGCTTCTGTGAAGTTTGGAAAGTAGGAGGTAGGAGACGAGGTACTGGAGGAAGTAAAGCTGTGAGGGGGTAGCGAGTCGTGCTTGGGTAGTTCAGATGGTAGAGCACTTGCCCGCGAAAGGCAAAGGTCCCCAATTCGAGTCTCGATACAGCACACAGTTTTAAACTGCCAGAAAGATTCATATCCATGCTTTCTCTGTTTCTTTGTGTCTGCTTACAAACATAATTGTGTCAACACTACATTTTAAAACCAGACCTCTTGAAGAAACGCCCCTTTTCCTAGCGTCCTGGATTACTGCAGTCGGGAACGATCTGTGTTCAGAAGCCTTGTTTCCTTCCGTTTACTTTTTGGATAACTGACTATTTCAATGTTTTGGAGGCGAAGAAGTTTGTTTGAAGAAATCTGTGAAGTTTCTTCTTAATTTCTTGCATCTTTACAGCACGAGTCCCTCAGTAATAGCCGTTAGTTATCTTTGATGTACGATTAATATATGCTGTCAAAGCATGATAATCGTGCTGATAACTAATTAAGAAGTGTAGCCAAGAGTCTGCTTGTGTTAATTTAAATCAACACCGAATCTCGTTCAGTTCACCCAATGTTAGTGTTTTAAAATACAGTGAATTTATAAACTCGGTTTATTTTCTGAAATAGGCTCTGAGCACTATGGGACCCAACATCCGAGGTCATCAGTCCCCGAGAACTTAGAACTACTTAAACCTAACTAACCTAAGGACGAGACACACTTCCATGCCCAGGGCAGGATTCGAACCTGCGACCGTAGCGGTCGCGCGGTTCCAGACTGAAGCGCCTAGAACCGCTCGGCCACTCCGGCCGGCTCTGAAATAGGATCAAAATTGATCTGCAGTTAAAGATGTTCGTACAATCAACACTTAGTGCCTCATTTTCTAATCCCATCAGTAACCTGATATAATTTGACTACGTATCATTACCCACGTTTTTCTTCTGTGAACCTTCATCTTATAATCTCTGTTCAAAGAACTGTCTGTTCAACCGATATTACAAGTCTTTTGCCAACTAGACATAATTACAATGTCACTGGCAAACTCAAAATTTGTATTTAGTCTCCCTGAACTTTAATTCCTTTTCAAAATTTCTTCCAGAGTTCCTTTCAGCCCACTCATTTACAGGCAGAAAACACTAAAAAATGGCTTCAACACTGTCTCACTCCTTTCTCAACTCCAGCCTCTATTCTGCGGCTTCGCTTCTTGTAATTGAATTCTGGTTTCTCTGGCAATTCATTTGCATGTACATCCACACAGATATTCCCCAAGCCACCGTACGCTGCGTGGCGGAGGGTATCCTGTACCACAGCTTGTCATTCCCTTTCCTGTTCCACCCGCAAATGGAGGGCATGGAAAACAACTGTCTATTTGCCTCCGTATGAGCCCTAATTTCTCATAACTTATCTTCGTGGTCTTTACGCGCAATGTATGCTGACGGCAGTAGAATCATTGAGCCTGCCCTCCAGGGATTCCCATTTGAATTCGCGAAGCATCTCCGAAACACTGAAGTGTTATTCTAAATTACCTGTAACAAATCTAGCAGCCCGCCTCTGAATTGCTTAGATGTCATCCTTCAACCCGACCTGGTACGGATCTCAAACGCACGAGCAGTATTCAAGAATAGGTCGCACCAGCATCCTGTATGTGGTCTTCTTTATAGGTAAACCACACTTTCCTAAAATTCTCCCAATAAACCGAAGTTGACCATTCGCCTTCCCTACCGTAGTCCTCACATGCTCGTACCATGTCATATGGTTTTGCAAAGTTACGATGAGGTATTTCAACGACGTCATTGTGTCAAGCAGTACACTACTAATGCTGTATCCGAACATTACAGTCTTGTTTTTGAGATTCATCCACATTAACTTACTTTTTACCACATATAGAGCTAACTGCCATTCATTACATCAACTAGAAATTTTGTCTAAGTCAACTTGTATCTTCCCACAGTCGCTCAACTTCGACACCGTACCGTACACTAACAGCATCATCAGAAAACAGCCGCAGATTACTGCTCACCACGTCCGCCAGATCATTTTTGTATATAGAAAATAACAGCGGTCGTATCACACTTCCCTGGATCACTCCTGAAGACACCCCTGTCTCTGATGAACACTCACCGTCGAGGTCATCCACAGTTCGCAGTATATTGTGTGAGAAAAGGGCAAGCTGAGTTTCGCAAGAGTGATGCTTTCTAAAACCATGCTGATTCGTGGACTTAAGCTTCTCAGTGTCAAGAAAATTTATTATATCTAAACTGAGAATATGTTCAAGGTTTCTGCAGCAAACCGAAGTTAGTGATATTCGTCTGTATTTTTGCGATCCCTTGCTTTTACACTTCTTATATACAGGAGTCACCTGCCCTTTTTTCCAGTCGCTTCGGACTTTTGCACGGCGAGAAATTCGCGATAAATGCAAGATAGGTAAGAGGTCAATGCCGTTGGGCACTCTTTGTAAAACCGAATTGGAATTCCATCCGGACCTGGTAATTAATTTGTTTTCAAATCTTTCAGTTGTTTCTCTACACCAGGGTTGCTTATTACCATATCGTCCGCACAGGAGTCTCCCGATAGTAACACGATTCTCTGAACGCGAAATTTAAAATTTCGGCTTTCGTTTTGCCATCTTCCACTTCCACATCAGGCTGATCAACAAGGGACTGAATGGAATCCTTAGACTCGGTTAGGACCACATTTTTCTAGGATTCTGTGTCAGATCTCTTACTAAGGTATGACGGTGGTAGTTGTTGTATGCTTCTCGCATAGATCTTTTTACAGACGCACGAATCTCTACTAACCTTTGCTTGTCGTCATTTGTGCGTTCTCTTTTGAACCGCGAGTGCAACAGCTTCTGCTTCCTCAGCATCTTCCAAATTGCGTTATGTAACCACGGTGAGTCTTTTCCATCATTTATCCACTTACTAGCCAAATAGCTCTCCAGACCACGATTTACAATGTGCTTGAACTTTGCCCATAATCTCTCTACGTCCATCTTATTGGAACTGAGTGACGTCAGTTCACTCTCTAAGTGAGATGCTAAAACTCCTGATTTCCTCTACCTAACAGAAACACTCTCCTAGCCTTCTTGTCTCATTTATTAACTTACGTAACCATAGTTTCTATAATGACATATGATCGCTAATCCCTGTTTCTGTACTGATATCGTCGATAAGATGAGGCCTGTTTGTAGTTACAAGGTGTAACATATTTCCACTGCGTGTGGGCTGCTGAGCTAGCAGCTCAAAACAGTTTTCAGAAAACGTGTTCAAAAGTATTTCGTATGACTGTCTGCCTGTACCCACGCAATGAATCCAGAGACCTCTAAGTCTATATTTGGTGGGCTAAAGTCGTCTTCAGCTAGTATTGCATTAACTGGATATTTACGCGCTGCTGACTGTAGGCTTCCATTGAATGATCGCAGAACTGTCATAGCGGAATCGGGTGGCCGGTAAAAACATCGAACAATTAACTTGATTTCATCTACACCTGTTATACGCGACCAGATAACTTCACTTTCGTTTTGCACTTCGACCTCAACAGAGACAACATTTCTGTCAACTTCAATGAACAGTCCCTTTCCTACGGCCTCTTATCTGTCTTTCGATGTACGTTCCACTACTCGCTAAATGTCTCAGAGCTTTCCACTAAAGATAGTGTTCTGCTCCCTGTATTTTATCCTTGCTCCCTTCAGAATTTCAAAGAGTATATTGCAGTCAACAGTACCAAATGCTTACTCTAAATCTACAAATGCTGTGAACTTAGATTTGTCTATCTTCAACCTATATTCTAAGACAAATTGTAGGATTAGTATTGTCTTGCGTGTTCCTACATTTCTCCGGAACCCAAGCTGGTCTTCCCCGAGGTTGGCATCTAACATTTTTTCCATTCTTCTGCAAACAACTCCGTGGTGTTCACACCTGTCAACACCTGCCTCCTTTGGAATTGAGTTATTACATTCTTTTTAAATTCAGAGGATACTTCGCCTGTCTCATCAGTCTTGCACATCGCGTGTTGTAGTTTCGTCATGGCTATCCTTCCAAAGGGTGACATTAATTCTGAGGCAATGTCGTCTACTCCAGGAGGCCTATTTCGACTTAGGTGTTTCAAGGACCTGTCACATTTTTTTCACAGTGTCGTATCTCCCAAATCATCTAATTCCTCTTCTCTTTCGATAATACTGTCTTCAATGTCTCTTTCCTTTGTATAAAACCTCAATATACTCCATTCACCAGTCGGCCTTCCCTTCTTTGCTTAGTACTGTCTTGCCTTGTGAGTTGTTATTATCCATATAGATGTTCCTCTTTTCTCTAAAGCTCTCTTTAATTTTCCTATAGGCAGCATATATCTTTTCCATAATCATGCATGCATTAAACAGTGAATATATGTACAAACTCACCTTGATTCCCAAAACTCCTCCGCATCTTGCCAGAAACTACGTTTTGTAACCAATGCAACAATCATATTCATGGGAAATTTAACTGGCTTCAGCAACATGCACTTACACCAAGAGACGTGGTCAATAAGCAAGATTCAAAAGTGCGAAAAGCAGCCATTTCTGTGAAGCAATGCAAAATTTTAAAATGTTACTGAAATATAATGTTGTCAAACGTTAGAAAAATTGAAACTTCCTGGCAGATTAAAACTGTGTGCCCGACCGAGACTCGAACTCGGGACCTTTGCCTTTCGCGGGCAAGTGCTCTACCATCTGAGCTACCGAAGCACGACTCACGCCTGGTACTCACAGCTTTACTTCTGCCAGTATCTCGTCTCCTACCTTCCAAACTTTACAGGAACCTCCTCGCAGGAGAGCTTCTGTAAAGTTTGCAAGGTAAGAGACGAGATGCTGGCAGAAGTAAAGCTGTGAGTAGCGGGCGTGAGTCGTGCTTCGGTAGCTCAGATGGTAGAGCACTTGCCCGCGAAAGGCAAAGGTCCCGAGTTCGAGTCTCGGTCGGGCACACAGTTTTAATCTGCCAGGAAGTTTCAATTCAGCGCACACTCCGCTGCAGAGTGAAAATCTCATTCTGATTAGAAAAATTATTGACATCCATTAAGAAAAAATACTGGGTCACCCGAACTGGCTCTGGCTCTGAGCACTATGGGACTTAACTTCTGAGGTCATCAGTCCCCTAGAACTTAGAACTACTTAAACCTAACTATCCTAAGGACATCACATACATCCATGCCCGAGGCAGGATTCGAACCTGCTACCGTAGCGGTCGCGCGGTTCCAGACTGTAGCGCCTAGAACCGCCCGTACTGTGTACAAATGAAATCACGAAACAATGTTAAGCAAAGAGAATTTCTTTTCAGTTCATGAGTTTTCCTGTCCTCTTACCTGTTTTTGTAAATATTGCGTTAGTACTAAACTATTGCAAGCACTAATCCAGCAATTATACAGATACTGTTAGTCAACAGAATGCGCTCAAAGCCAATAAGGTGGGTTGATATTCGTTTTTATTTTACCCGGTTCTCCTCTGGTTCCTTCCTGAAGGCCAAAATCTTTTTACATTATTTTTAAACTATGAAACATTCTGTCGTCTTAAAAGTTTATACCAGAGTGGTACATGCGTCAGTGCAACCCAGATGCATGAACCTCGCAGGATTCTTGCCTTTCACACGTCGCGCCTTAAACCACGTTGTTATTACTCTGCCTCGTAGAAGCTTCAGTCTGCGAGCACTTCTACCACTTATTGCCAACTCCAGACACGCTCTCCTGTATACCAGGGGATTATAAGTAAAGCGTAGCTGCTCACAGTAGTCTAGTGTGGGCTGCAACTATCGTATGACAGCGAAACGTGCTAGATACGTTAATACGGAACCGGTTTACGCTGGAAAAAAAGTTGTTCGAACTTTTGTCACCAGGCGCAAATATGGGGCTGTGAAACGTATATAAATGTTTCCACTTCTAATGAATTATAAGTGGGCCTTGAGCAGAAAAAGGCAAACAAGTGGGAAAGGGATAATGTCGATTTTATTATCAACCGCCGCTTACACTGTTCGTTCAATATGAGCACTATAGACGTCGATGAGATGCTGCATTCATAAAATGATATGATCAACAGTTGCTTGCAGCAGTTCCGCCGCAATCTGAGCAACAAGCTCCAAATGCTGGCCTTCATACCACGTAGAGACTGCACGTGTCGCTGGCAAACGCATTCTTCTAGGTATCCCCAGAGGCAGAAGTAACATGGATCCAGAACAGATGATCGTGCACGCCATGCATCTTGGAATTCACTGGAGACAACACATTCGCGGAAGGTTGGATGAAGCAGATCCTTCACTGGGTGAGCGACGTGATGTGTTGCCCCACCTTGCAGGAAAACAGTGCTTTCCATGTAGCTGCGCTCTTCCACAGCAGGAATCACATGTCATACAAGGAGGTCTCGATAACGGACAGACGTCACGGTACAACTGACAGGCCGTCTGGGTGCATTCTTTACAAAGAAGAACAGATCGAGATAAAGATGCTTGTGAAGCCACATCACACAGTCACATACGGCGAGTGCAATGGCACTTCGTGTACAACACGGGGTTTAACAGTACCCCAAATGCGGCAGTTCTGTGTATTCACTGCACCCTGTAGTGTAAACCGCGCCTCGTCACTCCAAAGAATATTGTCCGGTTACGTGCCATGAATTTCGATCTGCGCCAGAAGCCGAAGAGCGCATCAGAACGTTGCTGTGGAACATGAGGTTTTAGTTGCTGCACCGTCTGGATCTTGTACGGGTACCAGAGTTCAAGGGGCCGCAAAACTTTGCGTGCTTTTGAACATGGGATGGACAATTATCGTGACACTGCACGAGCACTAAAACTACCAGGGGCACGAGCTGCGTGTTCAGTTACAGCAACAGCAACCTCGTCAATAACTTCCACGGGGATGGGACACCTGCTTCTACCCGGAACCACACCAAGCTCACCCGTATTTTAGAATTTCATGATCACCTTCTTTAAATCATTTCATGACATCGGGCTTCTCTTCAGACCTTCCAGTCGGCAATATCCAATGCAACACCAATCGCTGCCGTTCACATTAAACAGTTTCAACAACAGCTTACAGCCCTCTTATCGATAGCCATACAGTCCATCCACGTTTTGGCTTGTCAGATGGCAGCGTGGGTTTCATGCCGCTATATAAACTGTGTACAGCGCCAGATTTGCACCTGGTGGCTACAGTTTGAACAAATTTGTTTTCCAGCATAGATCAGAACCACATTAATGCTTTAGCATATCTACCAATTTTCGCTGCCCTACGATAATTACAGCCGACACTGGACCTCCGTGAGTACGTGCACTTTAATTATAACCACCGGGTACGTTGCTTGTCTGCAACCATCTCTCAGAAAGTTTTGCAACACCGTACCCTCCCCTGCAGAGTGAAATAGCCGTCCCAAGGCCATTCGATGGAATTCACGTCTGGCCTTTGAAGAGGCCATTTTAGCAAATACCCCTTCCTTTTCCGAACCATGATAGTGATTCTTGCTTCTGGAGAGGAGAGTTATCGTACTGATTTGGCAAAGTGCGATTTCAAACTGTAGGCGCAGTGTGGGACGTACGGTACCATATAAGATATAATTTCGTTTGAAGTATTCTTCAATTAATCAAATCCTTGAGGAAACTTGGCAACATACTTAATACGCTTATCCACTTAGTAAAGTAGTAGTCAGCAGCTATGTCACCAGTAAATCTGAAGATGGATGGCAGTGTTTCTAAAATGAAATCAGTCCTTAAAAACGGGATTGTCCAGTATTCGATGTTTTACTTGTGATTTATTGTGTCACTAGAGCTGCACTGCAAAAAGCACATGAATGTGGTAATTAAACATTTAAATAACACAAATTCATCTGATTAAAGATTGTGATATTTACCACGTGTGTTAAAATATTTTATGAATATCCTTGAATCGTTTACACAAATTTTCATTTATTTATCTTATTTTAAATATTATTCTTAGCATGTTCGGTCAGAAAAGCCTCTTAAAAATATGATGGATCTTCTGGAGATTTTAGGTTCTTTCTGCATCAACATCTAGCTATAGCTTATTAATTAAAAAAGTTTCAAAGTATGTTTGATGTGTGTCTAATTTTCATAAAAAAGTCTTACTACCATATTTAATATGAAAATGTAGATATGAGTTAGAAGGTGGATACACGATTCACTGATTTCAGCATTTGTTTTTACAGAGTTAGTTTGCAAAGAATTTTCTTAGGTGTACAGACTACTCCTTTCTAGTTCAGAATTGCAGTAATATCGCGTAAATATTTCTAAATTTTCTTCTTTACAACAGTGTAGATATCTCATAGTTTAGGATCTCATTTATTAGTATAAATACAAATATTCATAAACAAGTGATGAATGTGTCATGTCTACTGAACATATCCCACTAGGGGGATGGAATCATTTAGGTAAATGGAATCATTGGTGGATTGTGGCTTACCCTCCGTCGCTGAAAATGCTATGACGTAAAATCGAATCAACCATTACTGCTATTTGATAGCTCTATGGGATCTAAACAATAATGAATGGTTTCAACTTGATATGATATTCACGAAGAACCTTGCGGACTGGCCGAACTGAGGCCATTATTTGTCCAGAGTAGGTGATAAGATCGATTCACACTGACAGAGCGGAACGCCAGAACATTCCACAATGCATTTCAAATTTCGACACTCACATAGACCGTCAACGAAACGAGCAGTCAACCTGAATGTTTCTCGTAAACTAAGTTTCGACGTTGACTTTGGAGGAGGGGTTGGTGTGGTCTTCTGCTGACATCAGAAGTTAACTTATTTCCGCCGGCAACACTCATGTTATAGTAATAGCTTTCGTGCTTTTGCGCCTGTAGTCATTATAGTACTCTACTGGCCATTAAAATTGCTACACCAAGAAGAAATGCAGATTATAAACGGGTATTCATTGGACAAATATATTATACTAGAACTGACATGTCATTACATTTTCACGCAATTTGGGTGCATAGATCCTGAGAAATCAGTATCCAGAACAACCACCTCTGGCCGTAATAACGGCCTTGATACGCATGGGCATTGAGTCAAACAGAGCTTGGAAGGCAGGTACAGGTACAGCTACCCGTGCAGCTTCAACACGATACCACAGTTCATCAAGAGTAGTGACTGGCGTATTGTGACGAGCCAGTTGCTCGGCCACCATTGACCAGACGTTTTCAATTGGTGAGAGATCTGGAGAATGTGCTGACCACGGCAACAGTCGAACATTTTCCGTAACCAGAAAGGCCCGTACAGGACCTGCAACATGCGGTCGTGCATTATTCTGCTGAAATGTAGGGTTTTGCAGGGATCGAATGAAGGGTAGAGCCACAGGTCGTAACACATCTGAAATGTAAGGTCGACTGTTCAAAGTGCCGCCAATGCGAACAAGAGGTGACCGAGACGTGTAACCTATGGCACCCCATACCATCACGCCTGGTGATACGCCAGTATGGCGATGACGAATACACGCTTCCAATATGCGTTCACTGCAATGTCGCCAAACACGGATGCGACCATCATGATGCTGTAAACACAACCTGGATTCATCAGAAAAAAAGGACGTTTTGCGATTCGTGCACCCAGGTTCGTCGTTGAGCACATCATCGCAGGCTCTCCTGTCTGTGGTGCAGCGTCAAGGGTAATTGCAGCCATGGTCTCCGAGCTGATAGTCCATGCTGCTGCAAACGTCGTCGAACTGTTCGTGCAGATGGTTTTTGTCTTGCAAACGTCCCCATCTGTTGACACAAGGACCGATATGTGGCTGCACGATTCGTTACAGCCATGCGGATAAGATGCCTGTCATCTCGACTGCTAGTGATACAAAGTCGTTGGGATCCAGCACGGCGTTCCATATTACCCTCCTGAACCCACCGATTCCATATTCTGCTAACAGTCATTGGATCTCGACCAACACGAGCAGCAATGTCGCGATACGATAAACCGCAATCGCTATAGGCTACAATCCGACCTTTACCAAGTCGGAAACGTGACGGTACGCATTTCTCCTCCTTCACGAGGCATCACAACAACGTTTCACCAGGCAACGCCGGTCAACTGCTGTTTGTGTATGAGAAATCGGTTGGAAACTTTCCTCATGTCAGCACGTTGTAGGTGTCGCCACCGGCGCCAACCTTGTGTGAATGCTCTGAAAAGCTAATGATTTGCATATCACAGTATCTTCTTCATGTCGGTTAAATTTCGCGTCTGTAGCACGTTATCTTCGTGGTGTAGCAATTTTAATGGTCAGTAGTGTGTTATACCGCTTCATTTTCGTGGTTCATTACATATGTTACTTGAGAACTTGGATATTTATTCTACAATGTTCCTCAACAAGAGAGGCCAAATACATTAAAACTAATAATGATTAAGGTTTTACGATACCTGGACTGAGAAAAAAACCTACGCTGTGCATAAATAAGAACACAAATTGAAGCAATTTTCGTCAAATAACCTCTGATCGGTTAAATGACGTTACTTCAGAGATCACAAAATCTAATCAAATTTACAAAGAACTTGACACTATGAACCTTACAAGTATGACGTTGCACCCCCTCTCGTCTGTATGCTTGCACTGACTCGAATGGGAAGGGTGTCGTAAAGCCTTTCATCCTCCCATGAGCCAATCTGGCCCACAACTGATGTTAACAGTCCTTGATATCCTAGACACTTGAACTCACGGAGTTGACGTAGAGTTCATCCCAAACATATTCTATCAGGGACAAAAAAAAAGTTCAATGTGTGTGAAATCTTATGGGACTTAACTGGTAAGGTCATCAGTCCCTAAGCTTACACACTACTTAACCTAAATTATCCTAAGGACAAACACACACACTCATGCCCGAGGGAGGACTCGAACCTCGGCCGGGACCAGCCGCACAGTCCATGACTGCAGCGCCCGAGACCGCTCGGCTAATCCCGCGCAGCATATCAGGGACAGATCTGGCGACTTTTCTGGCCATGGGAGTACCTTAATATCACGCAGACAGTTCATAGAGACACGTGCCGTGTGTGATCTTGCATAGAGGTAACACATTAGGATGCTGGGTTTCCGTGACTAAGCGTTGCGCCGTCAGATTCAGTCAACTACTTGGTCATACTCGATGGCTCCCCACACCATGACATCAAGAGTAACATAGGCGTGCCTCTCCAAAACACTGGAAGAATGGGACCTCTCCACAGGTTACCGCCATAGCCGCCGACGATGGACATCCAGGGCAGTGCAAAACCGCGAATTTATCGTGAACACAATACGACGCCATTGTTCAGCAGTCCACGCTTCCGGTCACGCCACCACTCCAAACGGAGCTGTTTGTATTGTTTTGTTAACGGCAGCCTACGCATGGGACGGTAATTCCATGGTCCAGCCGCTGCTAGTCAGCGACGAACGGTGCGGGATGACAATGAATGTTGCAGGGAGTCCATCACTTGTTCTTGGATGGCAGGCGCTGATGTGAAGGGATTATGATGTGCTCGGTGGCGATTCTCCTTCGTGGTGGTCAGACATAGTCGACCGGAATCTTGCGACGAGTATTTCTGCCCTCATCTACATCTACACCATACGCTGCAATCTACATCATGGCGTGCGGCGGAAGGTACTTCTACTACTAACTGAACCTCCCTACCGTGTTTCAATCGCGAATGACGCTTAGGAAGAACGATTGTCGGAAACCCTCTGTATTGGCACTAATTTCTCGAATTTTCTCGGTTTGGTCATTAACCGATATGTATGTGGGTGGAAGTAATATGTTGTCCGACTCATCCCGGAAAGGAATGTCTCAAAATTTCAGCAGTAAACCTGTCCGTGATGTACAACGTCTCTCTTGTAACGTCTGCCAGTGGAGTTTGTGGAACACCTCGGCAACGTTCTCACGCTGACTAAACGGTCCCGTGACAAAACACGCCGCTCTTCGTTGGATCTTCTCTATCTCTTCTATCAGTCCTACCTGGTAACAATCCCATATAGGTAAACAGCACTAAAGAATCGGTCGAACAAGCGCCTTAAAGCCACTTCATTCGTGGAGCAGTTACATTTCCTTAAGATTTTACCTATGAATCTCAGTCTTGGAGCTACTTTTCCTACTTTTTGTTTTGTATGGAATTCCACATAACAGGGCTCTCGACCCCGTGCAACACCAGTATCGGGCCACTGTCGTATCTGAATGTCCCACAAATCTGGATACTGCGCGAATCGACCAGCTAGTCAAATTCAAGCCTGCAATGAGGCACGTTTCAAATCCTGTCAAACGCTGATAACGCTGTCTCACAACAGTGCAGAGCATCTCCCTATCCTTCACAGTGATCGCTCGGAATCTGAGGTTGTTCGTGCCTCTTATACACCATGCTCGGCCTGGTATCAACACTCAATAGGAACAAGACTAATGCACTCTGGCGGCCATTCTGCCTGCCATACACAATTGCAGTTCTGATCACCCACATACACACCGATGATGCGTATGTGTACGTAGTTAAATTGAAAGCCGATCCGACCTTCTGGGTGCTTCACTGTTTTTGTGAGGCAGTGTAATATCGCTAGGAAATAAATTTCAGTGTTTCATAATGTGTGGAAGACACTTTTGCTCATCCATTATGAAATTTGCTTTGACCATCAGTAAACTTCATCATTCTTGGTTCGTCAATTGTGATATTATATTGCGACTTTTCGTATCACTGATGTATCTTATAATCTCACTTTCACCGATCGTTATAGGAGTAAGTGGACAGACGTTGTTTATATTCTACCTGGCTTGAACACACGACTATTTGATGGGGCTGTCGCTTCCAATTGTGTTGACATGTAGTGTTAATCGGCCATAACTCGTTCATGAACATGGATATGAGACAAACTACGACCCTTGTTGAATAATACTTTTATTTGTTGAACAATTTCATACAAAACTACTGAAATGTTATACAATTACATCAGAATAAGAGCATTAGCAGACCATATGACGAGCCGGCCGGTGTGACCGAGCGGTTCTAGGCGCTTCAGTCTGGAACCACGCGACCGCTACGGTCGCAGGTTCGATTCCTGCCTCGGGCATGGATGTGTGTGATATCCTTAGGTCAGTTAGGTTTAAGTAGTTCTAAGTTCTAGGGGACTGATGACCTCAGATGTTAAGTCCCATAATGCTCAGAGCCATTAGACCATATGACGTCTTTCAAACAAGTTTTTTTCCAAAACAATGGTGGTACATTATGTGCACCACCATTCTTCAAGTCATGTGGCAAGGATTTGTTCTTGCAGATATAGTGGAAGCAAGACTCGTTACTTCGTAAGTAGAGACGTCCTTGGCATAGGCAACATATCCATTCGATTCTTATCTGTGCAACGCACTTGATTGCTCTTTGATAGTGTATTTTCTCTGATGGATCGCATTTATCTGAAGAGCTTGTTTCAGTAATAACCATTCCTGAATGAGGCGTTCAGTAAATCGGGGCGTTGTCACTAAAATCTGCTTCTTCTTCTGACGTACTCTGACCTGTGCGTATTTCACGATGGAGTGTTGCCATTATCTCATAATCTTACAGTACTTCCTTACTATAATTTATTATAAACTGAAATGGAAATAACGTTTTGGCTTACACATATGACGTTCACGTGTACTCCTATACATTTTTATTGCACAAACAGTGCATGAAATATTTCACACACGATCTAATGTAGCACAGGGATGTTGATGCATGGTGGTACGTATTTTGGACTCTTAAGTTATTCATGAAGTAGACATCTTCTGTAGAATATACCAAAGAACCGAGAACTATACAGTGATTCTGAATGTACATGTCATTATCTTACCTGTAATAAAGAGCTGAATCAACAATAAAGGCAGAATGAAGAAGGACTTTACAACTTCTGAATGGTATAGAAATTTGTTGAGATAACTTACAGAATCGGTAGATTTGTAATTTTGTAGCAAACAACGTCAAGATTCACATAAAAGTGTCAAGTATCATTTTAGTTCGATGTGACAACCATTTCTGTAGTGCGCGGCAAACATCCCACCAGTAATCAATTTCTTCCAACACTCGTTGCAGCGAATTGGGCGTAATTTGTACAACGGCAGCGTAGATTCGATTTTTCAGGTCGGCTAAAATGTTTGGTAGGGCAGGAACATTCCCACGTTCTTTAATGAAACCCAAGAGAAAGAAATAGAATGGCGTCAAGCCTGGGAAGCGAGATGGCCATGTGACTGGTCCTTAATCGCCAATCAACCGACCTGGGAAGCGATCATCAAGGAAATATCAAACTTCCATGAGGAAATGAGGTGAAGCATCGTCTTGCTGGTAGTATACCATCCCATTTCGGTCATCTTCATCGATCTGTGCAATTAAAATGTTTTAAAGCATGTCCAGATCATTCAGATGCACAATACTAGTGAAAGTAGCCATTTTAACATTGCACTACTCTGGCGCTCCTGGCGGCGGAATCGGATATTGATGCACTACGTGAATCAAACTTGAGATTGTTGGCTACGAAATGACACATCTACCGAATCTGCAAGTTATCTCAATAAATTTATGAATCCTTCCGAAGTTGTAGAGTCTTTTTTTGTCTCACCCTGCATATCTCGTAAAGACAGAAATTTCGCAAGGACAAAAACTAGCAACATTGTCCACACCGCGGGAAGTAACAACTGCCACAGACAGAACTACATGGAGAAACTCTATTTACTACTACTAATAATAATAATATTTATTCAAGATCAAATAATCATATACAATCCCTAGAAATAATACAGTTTCAAGACATCATACAGATTATTCTTCTGAATACGTCAGTTTATAAATTACAAACTAAAGATTTGTTTGTATTAATAAATTTTACATTTTGATGGATTTTACATTTGGTAGTATACAACCACAATATTACAAATATTGTTATTATCAACATTATATTAGTTGTAGGTTACTTAAAACTATGAGCTTGACATACTTATGAAGCACTTTTCATACAGATATAATACTCCTCTAGGGAATAAAAAAAGTTTTCAATTAGAATTCTTTTTAGCTGATCTTTTAATTTGTTGGTAGGAAGGGTTGTGAGCCTTTTTGGTAGGGCATTGGCTAGCTTGAGCCCAGCATAAAGTGCATTTTTTCATATAAAGCTGTTCTGTGGCCATTTACATGGTATCTGAACTTTTGCCTTGTATCGTACTGGTGCAGGTCACAGTTATAATTTGGATTTATTGTTTTCACAAGCAATATAACTTTCAATATGTATACACCTATAATGGTAAGCACACCTTATTTTGGGAACAGATTCCGACATGATTCTCGAGGTTTGGCACCACAAATAATTCTGATAACTTTTTTCTGTAGTATTAATAACGTGCTTAGGTTGGCTTGAGTTGTTCCACCCCATATTTCTACAGCATAGTTTAAGTTTGATGAGAATAGGGCATGATAAGCAGTTTTTAGTACACACATGTCCTTACAATATTTGCTAATCATATTTATAGCAAACACATTCTTCGACAGCTTACATGCTAAGGAATCAATATGCATGTCCCATTTGAGGCTTTCCTGGATTGTAATTCCCAAGAACTTTGTCCATTTTTCCTTTTTTACAATGTCATTTCCTATGGATAATTTCATGTCAAATTCTATTTGTTTCCTTGTGTTAAATTCCATCATTGCAGTCTTTGAAGCACTTACATTTAGATGGCTTTCATTAAAATACTTGACTATTTCATTAGTTACACTGTTGCACAGTACCCCCAGACTCTCATAGTCTTTGTGTTTACACACTATTGATGTGTCATCTGCATACAATATTTTTGTACAGTTAGGAGAACAATACTGTGTATCATTAACAGAAATCATGAAAAGAAGGGGTCCCAAGACAGAACCTTGAGGCACTCCATATTTGATATCAGTTTCTGATCTCTCTTGGTCGTAATGGGAACTACCACGTACTCTAGAGGGATCAGGAAAGATACCTTAATGCTTGGTGAGTCAGGGCTTCACAAGTACTTGGTACGTTTTTGGAACCACCATGCATTTAAGCAAGGAGGAACGGTAGTTAACACGATGTTAGCGTGATGCCTGGGGCTGACTAATTTCTTGTCCAGTGTAGTGAGAATTCTAAGTCGTTGCTGCCTCTATGACTTTGATTTGCCTCGTACAGTAGGCTGCAGCGAGCGGAGGCGTGACGGATGCGCGCTGTGTGTTGCAGCGGCCGCCCGGACGCGCCGTGGCGCTGTTGCAGGCTGAGGGTGGACATGACAGAGACGGCCGGCCGCGCCCGCAGCCCGCCCCCGCCGGCCGCCGCCGCCGCCGCCCCACAGCCCGCCCGGGGCCGCCACTGCTGTTAGCCGCCCCCGCCAGCGCCACCTGGGACCATGTCCGAGGACCTAGAGTCCATATCAGAGGAAGAACGCAGCTTGTTCCGTCCGTTCACCCGCGAGTCGCTGGCCGCCATCGAGGCGCGTATCGCCGAGGAGTATGCCAAGCAGAAGGAGCTCGAAAAGAAGAGAGCTGAGGGAGAAGTAAGTATCTACAAGGTACCGGACGGCCCTCTTCCGTCTCCCGCAGCCGGCGGAGCACCACGTACGGGAGACTCTCCGTACGTCATGCGCGATGCTGCTGCCTCTCGTAATATGTGTCTAATTTTTTCCTTATATCCAACTGAACCCATTTCTTACAGGGTGGTGAAGCTGAGCGAGGTGCTAAAACACGTAAAACAGTATTTGAGTCGTCGTTGGCATCTACATTACAATAGACTAGCTTCCTTTTGTTCCATTACTAGCTTCTTACCCGCAGCTACACCGATGTACTCGAATGACACATATACACTCTAAGAGGAAAAAGATAACGATGCACCACGAAGGAATGGGACGGAAATCGGTAGATGTGATGCACGTGTACAGACAAATAAATGATTACAGTTTTATAAAAACTGTATGATTTATTAAAGAGAAAGTGTTTCACAAACTGAGCAAGTCAATAACCCTTTGCTCTACCCCTGGCCCTTATGCAAGTAATTATTCGGCTTGCCATTGATTGACAATATGGTTGGATGTCCTCCTCAGGGGTATGGTGGCCAATTTTGTCCAACTGGCGTGTTAGATCGTAGATCCCGAGCTGGTTGGAGGGCTCTGCCAATTATTCTCCAACTGTTCCCAACTGAGGAGAGATCTGGCGACCATGCTGGCCAAGGGATGGTTTGCCAAGCACGAAGTTGAGCACTAGAAACTATCGCTGTGTGGGTTGGACATCATCTTGCTGAAATGTAAGACCAGGATGGCTTGCCATGAATGGTGCCGTTGATGACAACAATAGAGGTTCCTCTATGAAATCAAATGGCACCCTACACCATCACTCTTGGTTGCAGGGCGTATGGCGGGCGACAGTCGGGTTAGTATCCCAAACCTGTCCAGGGTGCCTCCAAACATGTCTTTGACCTGCAGTCTCACTGACTGGAGTAGAAAGACCAGCGAAGACGTTTCTGGAGACGTCCCCGAAAGCGGTGGGATACTAGCCTGACTTTGGCCTGCCACACAACCAGACACCCACGAGTGATGGTCTAGGTTGCCAGTTCTTTGATCGCCATCCGTGGCTCCCTTAGCACAGCGGTACGTCGACGATATGCTTCCCCCCGTTTTGTTGCCCTTCAGGGAAAGCCATCATAGGCTTTCATTTCAGCAAGATAATGCCCGCCACCACACGGCGAGAGTTTCTACTTCTTGTCTTTGCCAAATCCTACTTCTGCCAGAGGGGTCGTCAGATATCTCCCCAAACGAGCATTATGGTCAGGTCCCTCCAACCAGCTTGGGATTTTGACTGTCTAACGCTCCCTTTGGACAGAATCTGCCACGATATCGCTCCGTACAACACTATCAATTAATGCCAAGCCGAATAATTGCTTGAATAACTGCCAGAGGTGGACCAATACGTTATTGACTTTCTCAATTTATAAAGTTCTTTGTCTTGAACAAATCATTTACTTTTTTCTGAAATTGTAGTCATTTGTTTGTCTGTACGTCTACATCACATCTACCAATTTCTGTTGCATTTGGATAATTCCTTAGCGCTCCATCATTTTCCCCCCTTAGAGTATATTTAAGTCAGGTAAGTGATTCTCCGCTGTTTTACTCCATGCGACTCCAAAGATAGTGTTAAATGTATCTGAGGTGTTCAACTATATGGTATGGTCTTTCACGCCAAACACTCTAACAAAATTATTGACTTGTTACAGTGCTCGTTCTTGTGAAACTGGTTGACGCACTGGACAACGCGTGTAAGACACAGATTGCGCTTCATACTTTTAATGTGTTCCAAGTCATCTAAGTGCAGGAGATAAATACCAACAAGTCATTTTCGAACATTTCTGCATGTACTCCATCTCAGTCCGCTGAGACTTCGTGGGTATAAAAGAGAAACCCGGTAGACATATTTTCATACTTGTACATCTCAGTAGACGATTTAAACTGTTCAACGCTCTAATGTCCGCCAGGTGGGAAGTCTTAAGTGTACCCTAGTAGCCATCTCAGCAGAAAATTAATCCAGACCGCTCAGGTAGCAAACAACGACAATATCCGCCTCCTATGCCCTGTATCACACTTGTGATAAACACAGGCATTAACCTCGATTGGCTTCCATATTCACGATAATCATCAAACCTCCCGGAGCACTTTTTGTGTGTTCACAACAATTAGAGAGTCAGTGGTTGGGAGAAGTTTAGTTATCCTGAAGAAGTACGCTATCTTGTGCACTTGTGGTTACTCACACCCCTCCAAACGAACTCTTTTTTTCTGGGAGTTCAGACAGTTTATAAGCGCTGGCGAACTTCCATTAAACGAGGAGAACATTATGTCGATAAGCGATACAGCTTTGTGCTTCCATTTTTAATTACAAGTTTCATCTGGAATTTCCTTGTATTTAGACATTTCACATATTCGTTTATCTTATTTCAGTTTTAATGGGTACATAATATGATGCTGGCAACATCTGATTCGATTATCGTCCAACAAATCACGTAGAACCTTCCAGATCCGAAACCTCAAACAAACCGTTCTCAAATATGCAATGCCTGCAGCGACTGTCTGATCTTATACCGTCAAAATCTGCCAATCTCTCCGTATTATAAATCCGATCACATCCGTAAACAACACCCTAATGTAACACCTGTAACTGATCACATCGGACCTACATCTACAAGCGCAAGGTAAGAAACCCTCCAGCTGAATGACCACATAGAGATGGCCCCTCTATCGTAACAAGTCTCTACATCTCATCCTCACCACAGAAAACCCCTTTTGTGACAACTGTCCTACAAAATATCCATTTTGCTGTGTGACCCTCTACTTGTCAATGCCACATATTCCTGAAACCACTCCCAGTTCCTTTTCTCCCACTTAGATATCCTTCCTCCATGCCAACGCCACCTCACCTCTTACAACAGCTCCGCTCACCTACCTCAGTTCCATTTCTGATTCCATTCCTCTCATCACTTTACATCCACACCAACTAGATTTAATTACATTATTTATATGTTTTTCAACTGTTTGTGCCTGTTTTGAACGCATTGAATTTTAATATACTAAGCAGCTGAAGAGCAGGTACGTTGTTCCCTTTTGAGAGACTTAAATAACAACAAAGAAAAAAGACACCTGTATTCGGAGAAGTATTATTCCAACTGATCTCAAGTACTGCGTTAGCTGGGGCAACTGGTATTCCGTCACCGAAGATCATAACTGACTTAATATTATCGTTTATTCCAATATTGACACTATTACAAGAACAATTCGCAATGCAGCTTGTTTCAACTATGGAGCATTTCATTTTAAGACTCCAATCACGTATGCAGCACACAGTGACACCACGGATTCAAAATGCGTTATTACACTGTAAATAGTGCTTTATGAACACCTTGCGTCCCGGTATGCGGCGTGCTCGGTTGGAGTCTGAAGATAACTGCTCCATAACTGAAACCACCACATTGCGAAATGTTCTTGATATTTTGTCAATAACGACTTTGAAACGTGAGAGGCAGACATTTCACATCCTTAAGTTTTCGTACAATATTGCTTATATGTAAACTTATTCCAACGATACAGAAAAATAAAAAGCACTTCCACTACTCATGCTCATAAATTAAGGACAATGCTGATACATGGTGAAACAACGCTCTGGTGGGCGGTTTGCGGGTTTAAATCACTTTGGGGTATGACAATGCAGTGCATTTGACCTGCGGTCGTCGCACGGTGGCGCTAGCAGCAGTCCACATATGCAGAGGTGTTTTGGTGCATGTCAGAGTACAGTGCAGCGAGTAAGTGTGCAGACGCTTTTAGACATGCTAATGGTGCATTCCACTGACCCCTGGTCACAGGAGGGCCCTTAAAGCCTGGTGTCAAGAACACAGTACATGGTCATTGGAACAGTGGTCCTAGGTTATATTCACGGACGAGTCCAGGTATAGTCTGAACAGTGATTATCACCGGGTTTTCATCTGGCGTGAACCAGGAACCAGATACCAAACCCGTAATGTCGTTGAAAGGGTCATGTATGGATGTTGTGTTTTGATGGTGTGGGGTGGGATTATGATTGGTGCACGTGCACCCCTGAATGTCTTTGACAGAGGAAATGTAACAGGTCAGATGTATCGGGACGTCATTTTGCACCAGTATCCCCGCCTTTGCAGGGGTGCAGTGGGTCCCACCTTCCTCCTGATGGATGATAACACACGGCGCCTCCGAGCTGCCATCGTGGAGGAGTACCTTGAAACAGGAGATATCCGGCGAATTGAGTAGCCTGCCTGTTCTCCAGACCTAAACCCCATCGAGCACGTTTGGGATGCTCTCGGTTGAGGTATCGTCTTCAAACCCCTACGACACTTCAGGAGCTCCGACAGGCACTGCTGCAAGAATGAGAGGCTATACTCCAGCAGCTGCTCGACCACCTGATCCAGAGTATGCCAACCCGTTGTGCAGCATGTGTACGTTTGCATGGTGATCATATCCCATATTAATGTCGGGGTACATGCGCAGGGAACAGTGGCGTTTTGTAACACATGTATTTCAGGATGGTTTTCTTAACTTATCACCGCCGGCCGTTGTGGCTGAGCGGTTCTAGGCGCTTCAGTCCGTAACCGCGCTTTGCTACGGTCGCAGGTTCGAATCCTGCCTCGGGCATGGATGCGTGTGATGTCCTTAGGTTAGTTACGTTTAAGTAGTTCAAAGTCTAGGGGACTGATGACCTCAGATGTTAAGTCCCATAGTACTTAGAGCCATTTGAACCAATCAACTTATCACCAATACCGTGGACTTACAGATCTGTGTCGTGTACCCTATGTGCCTATGCTGTTAGCGCCAGTTTTGTGTAGTGCCACGTTGTGTGGCACCACATTCTGCAATTATCCTTATTTATGAGCATGAGTGTAGTTTTCTTCCCTTAGTACCAATGACACGGACCATGAAAGTCTCCTAAACTCCTCTGCTTTCTTGGACAGTCGTGAACGGAGCCTAGGATAATATAATTCCCAGTTCTTACTACGTATCCTTACGTTACAAAGCTATAAGAATGTAACATGTAATGTTTACAGTTCGGAATGCTGACCAAAGTTAATGTATGTAGCATTATTTTAACACATATTTCAATGCTCTTTTTACAGCTGGAGGCATCGTGGAACCTATGACGGCATCATTTTACCAGTGACATTTAAGGCTTTGATTAACCATTTCTCTCTGCTTGAGAATATGGGTAGCACAGAAAGAGCTACTAAACTAAGGCAACATTTCTAACTTCATCTGTTCGTTTTTTAAGTTAAAGCAAAATTAATATCACTGTATGTGACTAGAGATACTCATAGTAATAGATTTGCACTACACTATTTTTCGCAGCAACTAAAAAAGCGTTATGTTTCCTTTGCTTCGCAAATCGTGATATCTCACAGGATATACGGGGTGAGTCGCGTAAGACCGTAACGCCGTTTTATTGTATTTCATAAACGGTTCAATATATAGCAACGAGGCTTCTGGAAAATGGTAGCACACAGAGGGGCACATAATTCTGTTGTTGTTCCGTTCCTTATATTTAAACATAAACACTAGCTACAAGCTCTGTAAAACTTGAGGGTACAGTGCACAAAACAGTCTTCTGTTTGGTTTCGGTTACGCAAAGAATGAACGCTGTGAAATATCGTAAGTTAGTAAATAAAGCCCAAGTCCATCGAATTTGCCGCTGAGTTAGCCTCTCTTCTAACTATGATCAAACGTAGATCCCTCGAACAAAAAACCGTGATCAGTTTTTGGCAAAAAGTACAGGTCACGCCTGTCTACAAGAAGGGCAGAAGAAATGATCCACGATACTACCGTCCAATATCCTTGGCATCGATTTGTTGTAGAACATTACAGCACATTATGAATTCAAACACAATGAGGTATCTTGAAAAGAATGATCTCCTCAATGTCAACCAACATCGATCGTGTGAAACCCAACTCACACTTTTCTCACCTAACATATTGAAAGCTTTGGATCAAGGCAACCAGGTAGACGCAGTATTTCTTGATTTCCGAAAAGCATTTGACCCAGTACCGCACCAACGCTTATTGTCAAAAGTACGGCCATATGGGGTATCAAGTGAAATTCGTGACTGGATTGAGGATTTTTTGGAAGGGAGGACACAGCATGTTATATTGGATGATTAGTCGTCGTCAGATGTAGAAGTAACTTCCGGTGTGTCCCAGGGAAGTGTGTTGGGACCCTTGCTTTTCATGTTGTATATTAATGACCTTGCAGATAATATTACTAGGAAAATCGGGTTTCTTGCTGATGATTCAGTTATCTGTAATGAAGTACTACCTTAAAGAAGCTGCATAAATATTCAGTCAGACCTTGATAAGATTTCAAAGTGGTGCAGAGATTGGCAACTTGCTCTACATGTGCAGAAATGGAAAATTTTGCACTTCCAAAATGGAAAAAGCTATTATGCTATGACTATAATATCAACGAGTCACTGTTAGAATCGGCCAATTCATACAAATACCTGGGCGTAACACTTTGTAGGAATATGAAGTGTAATGATTACATAGGTTCAGTCGCTGGTGAAGCTGGTGGTAGAAAAAAAAAATGTTCAAATGTGTGTGAAATCTTATGGGACTTAACTGCTAAGGTCATCAATCCCTAAGCTTACACACTACTTAACCTAAATTATCCTAAGGACAAACACACACACCCATGCCCTAGGGAGGACTCGAACCTCCCCCGGGACCAGCCGCACAGTCCATGACTCCAGCGCCTGAGACCGCTCGGCTAATCCCGCGCGGCGAAGCTGGTGGTAGACTTCGGTTTATTGACAGAACACTGGGGAAGTGCAATCAGTCTACAAAGGAGATTGTTTACATTGTTTACCATTACTCGTACGACTGGTTCTAGAATATTGTTCAAGTGTGTGGGACCCTATCAGACAGAACTAACAGGGGATATTGAACGTATACAGAGAAGGGCAGCACGAATGGTCACAGATTTGTTTAATCTGTGGAATAGTGTCACACAGATACTGAAGGAACTGAACTGGAAGACTCTTGAAGAACTATCCCGAGAAAGTCTGTTAATAAAATTTGAGCAACCGGCTTTAAATATTTACTCTAGGAATATACAAGAAGCCCCTACGTATCGCTCGCATACGGATCGTGAGGATAAGATCAGAATATTTACAGCACGCACAGAAGCATTCAAACAATCATTCTTCCCGCGTTCCATTCGTGAATGGAACACGACGATACCCTTATAACTGGTACAATGAGACGACGTACCCTCTGCCATGCACCTCACGATGATGTAGATGTTACCAGTCGACCTAAGTATTTTTGCACCTGGGAGGAAGGGCGATTCGGCCTGATCATCGTGAGTCAGAGCGTTATCGGCATTATACGTAGTATGTGCACAGCTGACCTGAAAGCATATACAGTGCCGCTGTAGCTGTTTATGGTAACGTCACCAGATGTTTCCGATAAAGGCCAAGTGTAATATGTCGTGATTGAATAGTACTGCTACGAGAAATCAAGCCAGAGACGAGTACCAAACGCAGTCCAAGTTTGCAGCGCAGAGAGAAGCCGGCGCTTCTGTTCGAAGCAGGCAGACGGAATACAACACTAGTTGGCAGTCGTTGTGCGGGCAGCTTTATGCCGTTTCGGAGACCACTGGATCACGTTACGTAGGTAGTCCATAGCGACACGCCTCTTGCCTGATGCGCGTATCTGGTGCCTGTTGTTGGAGCAGGTTTCGCTATCTAAGTTTGGCGACTGTTGTATCGACAAAGATACCTTAAGCGAACTATCTACTATTTTTAACGCTATTGGTACGCTCTTCAAAGGACAAAGTGTAGCGACATAATTCTTACTAATGCTGGCGTAGAAACTTTTCTGAAAAGTATCCGGGAAATGTGTAACAACTGAAAGGTGAGGCTGCCGAATCAGCTATTACGGTGTTGGATAGGACGGAACGCTGCAGTAAAATAGTCTACCGGGCTCACGATGTGGTTTCTCTTCGTGTCTTTCTGTGGACAGCACTCATAGATGCAGACTACCATGGAGACAAAACCACATCATACGACACGTCTCGAAGAATCGCCCCAGAATACGTCTAATGTCACCCATGATACATCTCTGTTCATCTATTTCTCGAACAGCCAAAACAAATGTGCCTTGATGTCGATGGGAAGCAGTTTGAATACATGCTTAAGTGATGTGCAAATCTATATTCTATTTAGAAAAGTGCATATTTTGTAGATGACAGGTAGTCACCAACTCATTACCACTAAAATGTTCCGTTCCCTGACTTGTGATTCCATTTGATTATAGCTTCGAGAAGTATCTGTAATTAAAATTCTCCAGTAACAGTTGTTTTACGTTAATAAACATTCGGGCATCTCTTGACACAGGCACATCAAGTAATCTTTTCGGAAACTCAGAATTTAATCCAATAGTTCCTTTTTCCGTGGACAGAGCCCTTTTTGATTTTGTAGAATGGAAGAGCGACGTATTTATGTCAGGGGAGACAAATAAGAAGTCACAGGACAGGCTCAAATCGAAAACTACGCGACGGAAATGCAGCTGCTTGTAAAAAAGTTGTTATGAACATCAGGACATATACACATATGAAACAATTTCCCCAAGCCCTTTCTGGTAGCTAACAAATATCGTAACTTATACTGTATTTGTGTCATATAAAGTATTGCCAAGAGGAAATACATTATATATGTGTAGCATAGGCCTAGCTTCTCGCTGAATAAAACGAGAGCGTGCCATGAGACCACCGCCTGGCGGTGTTTGTTGTTGTTGTGGTCTTCAGTCCAGAGACTGGTTTGATGCAGCTCTCCATGCTACTCTATCCTGTGCAAGCTTCTTCATCTCCTAGTACCTACTGCAACATACATTCTTCTGAATCTGTTTAGTGTGTTCATCTCTTGGTCTCCCTCTACGATTTTTACCCTCCACGCTGCCCTCCAATACTAAATTGGTGATCCCTTGATGCCTCAAAATATGCCCTACCAACCGATCCCTTCTTCTAGTCAAGTTGTGCCACAAATTTCTCTTCTCTCCAATTCTGTTCAATACTTCCTCAATAGTTATGTGATCTACCCATCTAATCTTCAGCATTCTTTGTAGCACCACATTTCGAAAGCTTCTATTCTCTTCTTGTCTAAACTGTTTATCGTCCACGTTGCACTTCTATAAATGGCTACACTCCATACAAATACTTTCAGAAACGACTTCCTGACACTTAAAACTATACTCGATGTTAAGTAATTTCTCTTCTTCAGAAACGCTTTCCTTGCCATTGCCAGTCTACATTTTATATCCTCTCTACATCGATCACCATCAGTTATTTTGCTCCCCAAATAGGAAAAGTCATTCACTACTTTAAGCGTCTCATTTCCTAATCTAATTCCATCAGCATCACCCGATTTCATTCTGCTACATTCCATTTTCCTCGTTTTGCTTTTGTTGATGTTCATCTTATATCCTCCTTTCAAGACACTGTCCATTCCGTTCAGCTGGTCTTCCAGGTCCTTTGCTGTCTCTGACAGAATTACAATGTCATCGGCGAACCTCAAAGTTTTTATTTCTTCTCCATGGATTTTAATTCCTACTCCGAATTTTTCTTTTGTTTCCTTTACTGCTTGCTCAATATACAGATTGAATAACGTCGGGAATAGGCTACAACCCTGTCTCACTCCATTCCCAACCACTGCTTCCCTTTCATGCCAATCGACTCTTATAACTGTCATCTGGTTTCTGTACCAATTGTAAATAGCCTATCGCTCCCTGTATTTTACCAGGGCCACCTTCAGAATTTGAAAGAGAGTATTCCAGTCAACATTGTCAAAAGCTTTCTCTAAGTCTACACATGCTAGAAACGTAGGTTTGCCTTTCCTTGATGTATTTTCTAAGAAAAGTAGTAGGGTCAGTATTGCCACACGTGTTCCAACATTTCTATGGAATCCAAATTGATCTTCGCCGAGGTCGGCTTCTACCAGTTTTTCCACTCGTCTGTAAAGAATTCGTGTTAATATTTTGCAACCGTGGCTTATTAAACTAATAGTTCGATAATTTTCACATCTCTCACCACCTGCTTTCTTTGGGATTGAAATTATTGTATTCTTCTTGAAGTCTGAGGGTATTTTACCTGTCTCATACATCTTGCTCACCAGATGGTAGAGTTTTGTTAGGCCTGGCTCTCCCAAGGCTGTCAGTAGTTCTAATGGAATGTTATCTACTCCGGGGGCCTTGTTTCGACTTAGGTCTTTCAGTGCTCTGTCAAACTCTTCACGCAGTATCATATCTCCCATTTCATCTTCATCTACCTCCTCTTCCATTTCCATAATATTGTCCTCAAGAACATCGCCCCTGTATAGACCCTCTATATACTCCTTCCACCTTTCTGCCTTCCCTTCTTTTCTTAGCACTGGGTTTCCATCTGAGCTCTTGATATTCATACAAGTGGTTCTCTTTTCTCCAAAGGTCTCTTTAATTTTCCTGTAGGCAGTATCTATCTTACCTCTAGTGATATGCGCCTGTACATCCTTACTTTTGCCCTCCAGCCATCCCTGCTTAGCCATTTTGCACTTCCTGTCGATCTCATTTTTGAGATGTTTGTATTCCTTTTGCTTGCTTCATTTACTGCATTATTGTATTTTCTCCTTTCATTAATTAAATTCAATATCTCTTCTGTTACCCAAGGATTTCTATTAGCCCTCGTCTTTTTACCTACTTGATCCTCTGCTACCTTCACTATTTCATCTTTCAAAGCTACCCATTCTTCTTCTACTGTATTTCTTTCCCCCATTCTTGTCAATCGTTCCCTAATGCTCTCCCTGAAACTCTGTACAACCTCTGGTTCTTTCAGTTTATCCAGTTCCCATCTCCTCAAATTCCCAGCTTTTTGCAGTTTCTTCAGTTTTAATCTACAGTTCATAACCAATAGATTGTGGTCAAAGTCCACATCTGCCCCTGGAAATGTCTTACAATTTAAAACCTGGTTCGTGAATCTCTGTCTTACCATAATATAATCTATCTGAGACCTTCTAGTATCTCCAGGCTTCTTCCATGTATACAACCATCTTTCATGATTCTTGAACCAAGTGTTAGCTATGATTAAGTTATGCTCTGTGCAAAATTCTACTAGGCGGCTTCCTCTTTCATTTCTTAGCCCCAATCCATATTCACCTACTACGTTTCCTTTTCTTCCTTTTCCTACTGTCGAATTCCAGTTACCCATAACTATTAAATTTTCGTCTCCCTTCACTACCTGAACAATTTCTTTTATCTCATCATACATTTCATCAATTTCTTCATCGTCTGCAGAGCTAGTTGGCATATAAACTTGTACTACTGTAGTAGGTGTGGGCTTCGTGTCTATCTTGGCCACAATAATGCGTTCACTATGCTGTTTGTAGTAGCTTACCCGCACTCCTATTTTCCTATTCATTATTAAACCTACTCCTGCATTACCCCTATTTGCTTTTGTGTTTATAACCCTGTATTCACCTGACCAGAAGTCTTGTTCCTCCTGCCACCGAACTTCACTGATTCCCACTATATCTAACTTTAACCTATCCATTTCCCTTTTTAAATTTGCTAACCTGCCTGCCCGATTAAGGGATCTGACATTCCAGTTCTTAGAAAGCGTTTTCTTTCTCCTGATAACAACATCCTCCTGAGTAGTCCCAGCACGGAGGTCCGAATGGGGGACTATTTTACCTCCGGAATATTCTACCCAGAGGATGCCATCACCATTTAACCGTGCAGTAAAGCTGCATGCCCTCGGGAAAAATTACGGCTGTAGTTCCCCCTTGCTTTCAGCCGTTCGCAGTACCAGCACAGCAAGGTCGTTTTGAGTAGTGTTACAAGGCCAGATCAGTCAATCATCCAGACTGTTGGCCCTGCAACTACTGAAAAGGCTGCTGCCCCTCTTCAGGAACCACACGTTTGTCTGGCCTCTCAAAAGATACCCCTCCATTGTGGTTGCACCTACGGTACGGCTATCTGTGTCGCCGAGGCACGCCAGTCTCCCCACCAATGGCAAGGTCCATGGTTGATGGGTGGGTGGGGGGGGGGGGGGGGGGGGTGGGGGGGAGGGGTGGCGGTGTTAGCAGGACAGTAATTGAGCAGTAAACCCTCAATTTTTTAAAGAAATGAACTCCCATGTATTAAACAGCTTCAAAAGCCTGATTACTTTACAAATAAGTTGATGTGTTCAATATTTGAAGCTAAGCGTGTAAGCGAGAAAAAGTTTATAAATGAGTTAAAATTATGCTTAAAATTTGTTGGAAGCCGCTCATTATGAAACACTAGATGAATACAGTAACTGGTTTACGGTATCGTTAGTTAGTAATAAACATTCCGGTCTCCCTTCCTTTCAGTTTTAGCGTACTTCCCGGATACTTTTGTGAAAAGGTTCAACATCATCACTTAACAAGCGTTATATCACTGTACTTGTCTTATCAAGACGTTTCGAATACCGTTAAAAAAGTTAATCGTTGGAATCAAAAAATACGTAGTACGCCAGTGCCTCGGTGAGGTAGGTGTTGTAACGATTCCCTATGCAACAAAATTATGTGCCCATACACTTATTATCATTTACCGAAAAACTTGTTTCGGTACCATGACTCGATCAGGAAAGATAAGGGGTGACGTCTTACGCTACTCACACTGTTAGACCGTCCGCACACGTAGCGACTGGAACGGAACGCAATGGCCAGGCGATCTACATCGGCAACTGATCGCCGAGTAGCTGGCAACGTAGTTCCGCCCAAGGGGCAACTCAGAAATGAGAAACAGCAATTGCTGTATGCGAGCGGGGAGGAGAGGGAGTATTGTTTGTCCCACCCGAACATCTTTCGGTTACACTCGGCATGTAGAGCTTTGATTCACTTTTGGTTACACTCGGCATGTCGAGCTTCGATTCAAGCTCAGGTCAAGATGTGGTTCTCTATTATTATTGCACACGAGTAAGAAAACGAAGAAGATTCTGGATTCGTCTGTATTCCGTATCCAAAGAAATGCAAACTGCAGGCCGTGTGTATTAACCAACCTGTAACAGATTCGATATGCGTAGCTTTTTATAGAACAACTACACAGTGCTACATGGATTTGGTGCTGTTGATTTGTTTTTTTTTTTTAAAAAAACCTATCTTGAGATGTATACACATGAAAATTTGGTGATGGTGTGCCGGCCGCGGTGGTCTAGCGGTTCTGGCGCTGCAGTCCGGAACCGCGGGACTGCTACGGTCGCAGGTTCTAATCCTGCCTCGGGCATGGGTGTGTGTGATGTCCTTAGTTAGGCTTAAGTAGTTCTAAGTTCTAGGGGACTTATGACCTAAGATGTTGAGTCCCATAGTGCTCAGAGCCATTTGAACCATTTTTTGGTGATGGTGTGTTTGTGCTCGTTAAATCACTAGTACTTTCACGATCGGAGAATTGTGGTTTTCACTCTTTGTTTCTACATGACACTGTAATTTTACAGAATGACAAAGAAGACATATAAGATTAATATCGGTATGATTTACAATTTTCTGTTCATTTGTTTCCACTTACATAACTTACTGATAATTTTATTTTATACAATAGATGTGCACTACACTACAAATGTAATATGAAATTCTTTCACCACTTCACTCCCCGCTTTCACTACCAATCTCTCCTACGAGAGCCTGGGAGATTGCAGTTGTATAAAATTTTTTTTTTTTTCAGCTTCTCGTACAAAGCTAATGTTAGCATACTGCACGTTCATCTTCAGATTAAACTAATACACAGCTGTGTTCGAGGACACGATGCAACGCAGACCGCTTGGTAACACGGTTGCAGAGTCGCTGGAATACTGAATAGTAACACGTTGCAAAAGATTAACTGAGAAGTCACTCTGCACTCGCACTGTTTGCGGAGCCCCAGTATATAAGAGACGTTCAAAAAGAAACGAGCCGGAGGCATAATTACAGAAACCATTACCTGTATATTAGAAGTATTGACCCTGGCTGAGTGAGACACTTGTCCCACTGTGACACAAGGCGGTGAATGGCTCTCTCATATAATTCCCGGGGATGCGATGTTAACCAATTCCGCACGTACGGCTATGTCTCAACAGCCAGGGTAAATACTTCTAACATACAGGCTCGTTCTTTTTGAACGCACCTTATAGAATAAGCTTGCGGAGTCCTATTTGACTTCTCAGAAAATAATCCGCTGCTGAACCTTCACCAACACAAGTCGACGAATTGCTGTTGAGTCGCTCCGTGTGCGGCTGGCCACGTGCTTCGTTACAGCTTAACAACGAAGTAGAGCAACTGGAATATCACCATCTCCTTGGCTGTCCAAAATCTCGAAACTGACCAAATACTGCCCTACTTTATTAAGAACGTAAATAACAATGCACAATAACATTGACCGTTTAGGAGGCTCTTAAAGATACTTCGGAGGTGATACTTTCCGTACATTTGTACTTTTGAAATTATTTCCAAATCCGACTGTCATCTTTTTAAACTACGTGTTCACAGGGAACAGATGTCATTAACTACTGTATTAAGTTTCTGTCAAATATACCCGTAAGGTTAAGTTGTGCGAAGTTGGAATATTCACACTAGACTTGGCCACTGTTTCTATGTTTCGATACAGTGTATCGATACGTGGAACTATTTCAGTGTTTCGGAACGGCTGTGGTTCACTGTTTCGAAACAGAGGTGTTTCATTCCGCTCCTGTCTCGGATAACCGGACCAGATTCGATCTCGAGCCAGACACAGAAACTGTATCGTTGTTTCAAAATAAGGCTGTTTCAGTCCACCTGTGCTTGGAACGGACTAATTGTATCGAAACAGTGATGTTTCATTCCGCTCTGTCGGGCGAGATTCGGGCTCGGCACAGGTACTGAAACACAACATACCACTTCGTGAAGAGTGTCGAAAGAGTGTCGAAATCTTTTTGACAAGCAATAGCATGAAGCTTAAGATATCCGAAAATAAAGCTTCGTTTCTAGCTGACTGTCCTATTCCGAAATGGCGTAACATTTGCTTTATAAACACTAACCAAACAACAAAACAACGCATACTATTCACATTCAAAATAATAAATAAGTGAAAATAATTCAGTTAAATTACACTTTTTTATAACATACGCTTCTCTGTTCATGTACAGTAATCATATTACGAAACGCAAGTAAGCCTACAACATTTCGAATAAAAAAAGGCGTAGAGTGACAGTTATTAGACATATACATAAATTTGATGTAGGTATAATTGCAAGCAATCTGTTTGAAATATCACTGATAGTGTAATGGTGAACGGGAAGGGCTGGCAAGCATGGTGAATTTATAGGAACGGTTAGAAACACCTTGAAAGACAAAATTGAAAAGTATGAAAGTCACACGACACGAAAGCAGCGCATTTGCTGCAGGAAATACGAAACTACCAAGACACCTAAGTGATAGTTTCATACTTTCTGTGATATGATTAGCGCTCGCGCACCTCATTTGTGTTTATATATACTTATACAGTACACATTCAAGATGATAAAATGTGTAGATTTATTAGATAACAAAACACAAACTGTTTCACTGTTTCGAAACAGCGTATCGAAACATTACATTGTACTGTTTCATTTGTTTCGAAACAGTTACGTGTTTCAGTTTGCCCATCTCTAATTCACACCTTTTTCCTTTGGGCGATGGTAGTGCCTTCTCTCTTCGCGTTTTATTCTTTGCTTGCTACAATGTAGACGGAAACGAAGCAACAATGTATTTTCAACAATTCGTAGGGTTGTTGTTTCGCATGATTGACGTAGGATTTTGTAATTTAGTGAGGTATTTGCAATCAGATATTAATCTGTGTGGTAATTGTTTTTGTCTAATGTATATTCGTTCTCTGAGTCAATAACAATAACAATATTTGGTGCACGTGTTGCACATCTTCTTACTGTATCTTGTATTTAGGATTGAAAAAGTTTTCTTTAAACAGAATTTGATCCGCCTCAAGGACGATGTAGGCCTACTATAGTTTTCGTTTTATACCATTCGTTTTATAAAGGAAGCTTTTTTCAAGTTCGGTACTAATTGAAAGGGCGCCGATATTGTAACTTATGATGTGCCCCAAACCATCGTTTTCATTGTAGTAGTTGTGAGCATCATAAAGAAGGAGGAAGCAATTAAAAAATATTTAGAGAAATATAAATCATTTCATCGGTTTTAAAAATATTGTATACACCTTTTTTTTTTTTACTAAGTAGGAGAGTAATGTAGACTGTTCACACGTACCATCACTTAACAGAAATCACATTAAAGATGACAAGGAGTTACAGAAAAAATGAAGTAAAGTCCCATCCGTTTAATTTTTTGTGTATTTTTAGTTGATACTCTTCCCATATTGCATGTAGTAGGCCTATCTTGTAACTGTCTATGACACGCTGCCTTCCGTTATGTCTTGCATTGTAATTAAGCGTATCCTATATATCAGATAATGCAATAATCCCTCCTTAGTGCTGATTTGTATATCGTTTAACTTTACTTTCCTGCTTCATCCCTCTGATAGTGTATCTTGATGATTATGTAAGTGACCCATTCTTAATTAATGTCTTTATTTCATTTATTCCATTTTCTTTTCATTTGGTTTCTCCACCAGGAAACGGGTTTTAAATTAAGGTGGGCGAATTCCTGTGATCGCTGTGTGTTTTCATTTAATTTTTTGACAGTGGTGCATTTTATTATTTATGGTTAATTGGTGTATAATTAAATCTTAGAAAACTATTATCGTAGATTACCGACTTATACCACATAGTAATTGACCTGTATGGATCAAAGTTATATGCCTGTCTTTAATAACAGCAAAAAGGGGAGCCACTCCTGCAGGGACATCAGCATTTGTGGGATAGTACAGAGGAGTCTTAGAAATGAACAGTACTTCTCGGGTTGCAATAGGATGAATGGGATAGTATAACAGGTTCAAGTGTGATCTTACAGAATAAAGATTGTGGTGATATATTGATACATAGCAAAGCCCAATGTTTGTATTTGTTGTTGACAACTTTTACTTGACAACTAATACAAGCACATTATGATTACATATGAATCGTGCATTTGATTGATTCAGCCATTGTAATTTCGGTCTGATTATTGTAGCCAATATTAACTCCATACCTACCACACATTCTCTTTATAAATTAACCTAAAGGAGATATCTCTGGAGAGTATTGGTGCATATTATGTGTTTACATCATATGTCATCTATGAAAAATGCAAGTGGGCCCCACTCTGAAACTCTTGCTGGTAAAGTATTAAAAAAAGGTAACAGTAAACAGCAATAGCAAATAATTAAGTGAATGTTTCTTCTGGACCTAAGTAAATAGTGACAAAATATAGATCAACTCTGGTGTATAAGAGCCGAAATTCATATTTCAAACAGGCATTAATATCCCACTGGTTCATCTATATTACGTATAAAGGCTGAAGTGATTTTTATAACCTGCACCCAGTTTGCCTCCTGATTTATGGTGGATGTTAATCTCAAGTGGTAAGTTTTGTGTGTGGGGTCTTTCCACGTCAAAGGGGCCAATATTAGAAAGTGTCCCCACTTGACCATCTCCAAATCTAATGAAATTTGGTGTGAGGGTTCTACATGATCTTTGATGGTTATGTTCTAAATTTCAGACCAGTATCTGGAGTGGTTGAATTCTTAGAGGATTTTAAAGAGAGGCTACTCAACTCCCCATCATGTACGAAGGTGCAAATGTGCCAACTTTGCTAGGCTTTTTTAAAAGTTCTAGCAAACATTTGGTCATTTGCTTTAATATATATAGACAACTTATTATGCTGAATCACACATGGCAAAAATTAGGGATTTAGCCTTACCTAAATACAGATACAAGCCTCTAAAGTGGCTAAAAAATTCGTCATGCTATTCTGAGAGCCGTGGTTTGACCGACCACTGCTACTTTTTGTGTGAGCCAGTCACGAAAAACTTCAGATGGCTATTCCTACATATGATGTCTATATGTCAATCAAATTTAATTATCACTGGTTGCCCAGATGAAAAGGTATGCATCTGCAAAGTTGCCCAAAATTTTCCACTTGCAAATTTTATGGTACTTTTTCTTTTTTTTTTGGGGGGGGGGGGGGGCAATATCTCAACTGTGCCTTCTTCAATCCCTTTTTTTCTTGCCACAGTTGGATAGAGCATTCTTTCAGCTTTCAAAGCTATATTGTTTAATTTCTGGATCTCGCATACTGATGGGTAAGAATACCCATCAAAATCAGGGAAAATGGATTACTGATAAATACAAAAATGAATACAATTTGAAGTTGTAAATCAAAAAATGTGTGATTGTAGTGTCTTCTACCAGTATAAGATTTTCCTGTGGTTTAGGGAAAATAACTATGCAAATAAGAAGTACTTTTACATTATTTTACAGTGAAGAATATAGATATACTAAAACCTCAGAAAGAGCCCTGAAGATAATAAAATCTAGAAGATCATAAGGGAATGCTATGTTAATTTAGATGGTTTCAACCCTACAATGCATTGTCACTCGGTTTCCATTGGTATTTTAAAGCGGAAATAGTTTTTTAAGGCTAATTCCTCACAGCAGTGATATACATTGCTGAATCACCACTTTCAGTTGCTGCTTTCATTATTGGCAGTTCACACAGTTTCAGTCTTTAGTGCAGTGTAATCTTTGATGATGACACTGTACAGTCGTAGTGTTGAGTACTGAGTGTTTGAATAATCAGTAATGATTGTTGTAGCTGAAGATAAGCATTAAAACAATGTGCTTTGATAGCCTAATTTGTATATTTTATGTAAAAACAGCACTGAATATTGTCTGAAATCATCACCATTCTATCATGGCAAAAGGGAACAACAATCAGTTAACGAAATGTCACCAATTGACAAGGAGCTTCTTCAGTGTAGATCTGGGCTTGATTTTATTGAAGATGTCCAAATTTGTTCATACGAGAATGCCTTGTTGACGACAAAATTTCAATTGCTGCAGAATTTCTGCAACCCATTTGGTAAAGGAAAACACATAACCAAGAAGGCTTGAACACCAGTAAACACTGTCATGTCTGATAGGTTGAAGTTACTGACTAATGAAGTTTTTAAAACCGTCAGAAGATTTGTGCCAAATGTAGACACGAAATGCCCGAATATAATCATCCCGCCAGGATAAGCAAGAATCACCATCCACTGAAGACATTAATGGTGTTGGTGCTTCATCATCATCACTTGGAGAATCACTACTAAAGCTTCAACGGGTCAGTGAAAGGGATTCAATGGGATACATAAAGTGCAAAGGTCTGAAAGTGTAAAGCTTGGAACAACTTAAGATTAAACTTTGGTCTTTAAGCAGTGGCAGTAAAGTTCAAATTTACACCCTGGCCCCAAATAGCTGCACTACTGAAAAAGGGCTAAAGAATTTGCTGTTTCAACTAAGATGGTGAAGAAGGTTAGGAAACTAAAGATGAAAGATGGTATTTTGGCAACACCTGCAAACCCAGAAGGGGAAAAAGTTTGTTTATGAAATAAAACTAAATTTCCTCACTTTATTTGAAGATGAGTTTTCTCATTTATGCCCAGGCGAAAAGGACTGTGTTGCAGCAAGAATAAACGGGAAAGATTCACAAGGAGAAATGCCTACTCCTTTGTAACCTTAAAGAAATGTTCATTGCTTATTGTAAGCAACATGGAAATGAACTAAGCTTCTCAAAATTTTGTGAGCACAGGCTGAATGTTGTAGTACAGCTGGTGCTTCTGGATCACATTCAGTATGTGTATGTGCAATTCATCAAAATGTCAAATTAATGTTGGCTTCAGCAACATCCATTCAAGATGACTACAAGGAATTAATGAAAAAAACTGTATCCAGTTTGGAATCAAAAAATTGTATGCTCCAACATTGTGAGGAATGTGCGGGGAAAATATGACTAGAGGCTTTTCTTGGTGTCTTTTAAAGACTATGACCCTGAAGAAACAATGGAATGCAAGCAATGGGTCCATGCTGGCAGAGAGACATTGGAGACTTGCCAGATAACTGTTGAAGCCATCACTTTCTGTCAAATTTATATCTTAAGCACTAAAAAGAAATCTTACAGAAAACGAATTAATTATATTGATAGATTTTGCTGAAAATTATTTATTTGTTGTTCAGGGCACTGTTCAAGGATTCCATTGGGAGAATAGACAGGCCACATTCCATCCATCTCGTGTCTATTTCGATGACGAAGAATGTCAAGAGTAGTAGCATTTATATGGTCAGCGACTGTTTTGTCATAATGCCATGCCTTTCAAATAAAGCTGATAGTGTATTTAAAGACAAAAGACTGAAGACATTAAGAACATTTATTACTTTAGTGATGATTCAGCTGCTCACTATAAGAATTTCAAAAATTTCATCAATTTATGCCTGCATGAAAAGGATTTTGGCATCTCTGCCTAATGGATTTTTTTTTTAACAAACCACGCTACATTTCCTGCTGATGGCATTGAGGGAACAGCAAAAGGACTTGCGGCCTGTGCTAGTCTGCAGAGGGCCTTTGATAACCACATATTGACTGTATGATTTATTCAAATTCTGTACCAAAAGAAGAATTTGAAAAAAATCCACCCAGATCAAGACACAAGGTTTATCATGGGACATACAGTATATGGAACAAGAGAAAATCAATTAATTATAATCAGCACAGAGCAAGCAGTTTTTCCAATGATGCCACAGTATTCATAGTTGACACCTTCAAAGCAGATGAAGGAATTCCAGCAGTCTCAATTCCAAGTATACAACCAGGACAGTATGTTACTTGTGATGGCAATGTTTGGTGGATTGGAAACGTGTGAAGTTTCACATGAACAACAAGACATCCTCATCAGTTTTATGCACGCACATGGTCATGCCCATTCCTTCCACTGGCTGTCTGCTAAAGATACCTGCAGGATTCCTGAGTAACATATCTTCATGACTTTAGAAGCCCCATCATCATCATCATCACCAAGAAGACAATATACAGTTACCTATCTGTCATTGACAAAATTGTAAAAGAGCTTAACCAAAAATGGAACTGACTCTTCAGTATTTTTGTTCTGCAAATTTGCTGTGTTTTGTACTATACTTGTTTTTTTGTCATGTGTTAAATTAATGTTTGAAACTGACTTATACACTCAAATAAAAATAATTACTTATGGAACTAATAAGCAAAATATTTGACTTTTCAATCTTCTTGAAGTGCTAAAACAATAACTTTTGAAACATATGCTTACTCGTCAGACTGAAAGCTCCAGAAATCAAACAATATTTCTTTGAAAGTTTAAAGCATGCTTTTTCTAGCTGTAGAAAGGAAAAGAGGATTGAAGAAGACACAGTTGAGATATTACCCCTCAAAAATATCTTAAAATTTGCAAGTAGAAAAGTTTGACCAACTTTGCAGATGCATATCTTTTCATCTGGGCATCCAGTGTTAATTAAATTTGGTCGATATATAGACATCATAGATATAAATAACTCTGCAAAGTTTTAGTGTGATTGGTTCACATGAACAGTAGCAGTGGCCGGTCAAACCATGGCTCTTAGAATGGTGCGATGAATTTTTTGGCCACTTTAGAGGCTTGTATGTATATTTAGGTAAGGCTAAATCCCTAATTTTTGCCATGGTGTAATTCAGCATAAAAATTTGTCTGTGTATATCAAAGAAAATGACTAGATGTTTGCTAGAACCTCGCTTCCCACGCCCGGGTTCCCGGGTTCGATTCCCGGCGGGGTCAGGGATTTTCTCTGCCTCGTGATGGCTGGGTGTTGTGTGCTGTCCTTAGGTTAGTTAGGTTTAAGTAGTTCTAAGTTCTAGGGGACTTATGACCACAGCAGTTGAGTCCCATAGTGCTCAGAGCCATTTAAAAAAAGCCTAGCAAAGTTGGCACATTTGCACCTTTGTACGTAATGGGGAGGTGAGTAGCCTCTTTAAAATCCCCTAAGAATTCAACCACTGAAGATACCGGACTGAAGTTTGGTATGTAGCCACGAAAGACCGTATATAACCTCCATGCCAAATTTCATTAGATTTGGAGATGGTTGAGTGGGGACCCCTGGTCCCCTTGATGTGGAATGACCCTATGATTATTATGTATGTTTGATAACACAGTGTAGTCAGAATTCCAATAGTTTTCTTGTTTATTCTATGCTATTGGTCTCTGGTGTCAGCCGTGTTATATTTTTTCTTTTTTACTGTAATGAAGACGGCATTGGTTGTGTAAATTCTAGTTACATCTTTGTTTTATTTTACTGGAGATCATTTATCTTCATCACAGTTTCTGTAGTTTGTAAGTATTGGCTTTTTATGTATGCTGATAGAGTACAGCTCAGTAACAGTAATTATTTACTTTACCCTTTGGTGTTTAGATTTGATCAAACTATTTGTGAATGAAGTTTAACACTTTGTCAGGAAAATGTTTTCAATATTACTAATCAATATTTCATTTTGGAGATGGGAGCCAAGAATGAGGACAGTGGAAAGAAGGAAGTAAATATACAAAAACACGTAAATGTCAAAAGGTGTGTTGCGGAAAATTGTAAAAATGCACCACAGCAAAATTAGTTCTTCACATACCGATGTATAGAAGTACACTCTCTGTGTGTTGTTCTGTGTTAACTCTCAGTTTTTTTGTGTTTTTTTTTTTTTTTTTTTTTATGAAAACACAGAAGGTAACAATTGCATGATACACTGCCATAGTACAATGGAGAAATGAACTGGAAAACTATAATGCATCCAATTCTTCTACCCTGTAAAGTTGTATGTATGTAGAATTTCTGACATTTCTTATGCCCCACTCTCCTTCTCTGTGTATCTGTATAACTCATTCTTTGTCTTATTGAATGACTGTCTGACAGCCGTAGTTAATGTTGTAAATTGTTGTATTTTACCTTTCTGCCTTGACTTTTCTGTTGTTGTCAATGTTGCTAGTATTATGTAAGTTGTTTCTCAAGTGTTTTGTTTTTATTGGTGTTGTTATATTAACTGCAGTGTGCTGACTGTTTGTTATACCTGTTATTTTGTACCTCTCACTCTCTCTCTTTTTTGTACAAAATAAATGTGTGTTGTCAGATTGTGAGACCTTCCAATTCTCATTATTGCAGGGGGATTTTGGACGGAGGAAAAAGAAAAAAGAAGTAAGATTTTGTTAAAGTAAAACCCCACTACTTGTCATGTGCAAACAAGTGAAATAATATTAGCTGTTCACCTGCTTGTTGCATAACGGCTTAATGCTTAGCTTTTTGTCTGTAATAGATGACACTGTTTAACAGAAAATAATCAGTTCACATCATAATAGTGTAATTTAAACTGTTTGGCTATTTTTCAAAACAGAAAAGTGTCTTTGGATAATCTCCAAACTGGTGCCTTTTGTTTTGTTAGTGTGTGCAATATGGAGTGGGGCTCATCTTTTATAATAGGGAAACCACAATTATATAACTACAATCTGTGGCTGCAAATCCTGTAAATGCAGTAATTTGTTTTCCAGTCTATGTATGAGTGTCATCTGTTATAATTGCCTCATTAGATTCTTCCTTGATTACAAAGCCAATCAACTAATGTCTGACATGTGCTTGATACTTAAATGCATGCCTAGTTCTGTTCTGTTTTGTAAATACTTGGCTTCTTTTACTTGCTTTCCTGTGTCACAAATCTAACTGTTTTAACTGCATTGCAACTTTTTATTCACAGTTCACTGTCAAAATTGTGACATTCCATTTCCAGTTCATATATTGGCAGTTTACACTAGTTTATGGTCACAGTGTTGTGAAAAAATGTGAGCATTGGCCACCCACACACTTCTTGCTTGTTTAGGATATTTGCTAGCTCACTTGAACATGCTGTTATCTTGTACTTTTACGCATCGTAAATCCATTCATACATGTCACACTATCCATGCAAAGGACGCAGAATCTTTATTGAATAAGTTAAGCTAGTGAAATCACAAATATTGCCACAGATTATGAATTTGGTCTGTTACCAATACTAAAAAACTTACAGTGACTAGCAAATTATCTTTTACATTTGTAACAATTGCAAAAAAATACATCTTTCTTCAAATATGCATCTGACTAGAGATTTATTAAAACATGTGAAAATTTTTTTACTGATTTCATTTGTTTTGTACATATAATAATTCATACAGTGTGTTCATTAAAAAACTATAGGTACATTTGGTAAGATATACAAGCCACCATAGGTATTTTTAGTGAATCGTCAAAGCATATCCCAGTTTTCACTTGACCCTTATGATTGAATATTTTGTTTTATATGAGCTGTTACTTTCTGTTTATCTACATTTGCTTCATTTCTCTGGTACCCTAATATTGCAGTGTTACAAGTTTCAACAAATTTAGGAATCAGTGTACCATATTCATCCAAAAACTTTGATGGCTGACATTAGCAGGTAACCAACTGTCTATTTTCTGGAATACAAAGCTCTTCCTTTCCGAGGAGTAAAGGAAAATAGGAGAAAATCAATGAAATTTGACTCCTAAGCCATTATATTTTTATGTGTAAAACTGCTTTATGACTATTGACTTATTCCCTTTTTAATTTGCATGACAGTTATCATCGGACTAGAAGTACAATGTTGTGTGTCACCTCCTGTATAGTGCTAGCAGTAAGATGCGAACCATTGAAGAATTTGGTGATCCTGCCATCATATATCTTCAACAGTCTGTAGAGTTCTTTGTTTCCATGTTATTCTGTGTTACTGTGAGTAAATATATAATAGGGAAAATGATGTCAGCATTTCTGTACATTATGAATATGGGAGTGAATTTTGGATTGATCATTGTGTTTAGCTTGTTAATGGACCAGTCCATTTTGAGTAACTGAGGATATAATGTAACAAAAATATTTGGAGCTGTATTCATCCTTGTTTTACTTTGGAAACAGAAAAAGTGAAAGTGAAGAAAGCAACAGGCTGTTTAAATTATATATAAACATTTCCAGAGATCACTTACAAAATGTTCTGTTTTCCATACAATGCTTCTTGTTTAAAATAAGTGTTGCTTAACCTGTCCTGTTCAGTGTTTCTCTAATCTAGTGTTTCTCTAATCTAGTGTTTGATAGTCCAATTAAAATTGTAAAGTGATATAGAAAGGGCTATCCTTAAAAGATATGTCTGGAAGAGTGCTTTTAACAATTTACACGTATACAAACCAAAGTTTGTGTTTGATAAGTGAGAGAGGGAAAATGAATAGGAGTAGTAACATGTTGGACACAAGCAAAAAAATGTAGGCTTATCTGAAAATGATGCCAGGACACAAATCAGTCTAGTGCAGGAGCCTAGTTTTAAATGTATTCACCAATAGCCTACTTATCTCTGAACATTGGAAAAGTGCAGAAGGAAAATTACTGTTCAACTTGGTTGACAAAATCATTAGAGATGGAGAACAAACTTATATTTCAAGAGGAAGCTGAAGGAAATTGGTCGTGTCCTATCCAAAGGAACTGCTCTTGCATTTCTCGTAAGTGGTTTTCGGAAACTGCAGACAACCTGAATTGGGATAGCCAGATTGGGAATTGAACCCTTTCCTCCTAAATGCCAGTTCAGTGTTAACTGTTTCCTCACTTTCTTTTATACATTAGAATTGTAATGTTAGTGTGCTGTAATTTTAGCAAGAGTAGTGGAAATTAAAGTATTAAAAAATTAAGATATGCAAAATATAAGTAGTGTAAGAGGGAGAAATATAAAAAGAAATTAAAGATGAGAATGTAAATAGGCAGAGCACATATTCATTGAGAGTCAAATCAGCGGTGACAGCTTTCAGTGCTATAAATATGTATGTTGATCCTATTGCAATCTTGATTCATTGTTAACTAAATCAGTATATTGTGACTTCATCAACAGCTGTGGTTATCTTGTTTCTTAGTTACTGTCCACCTGCTTAGATGAGTGGTAACATGTTTGCCTATGATGTAGTGGGCCCGGGTTTACCGGGTTTAATTCCTAGCCGGGCTGGAGATTTTCTCCATTCGTGGACAGGGTGTTGTGTTGTCCTCGTTATCTTATCATCACTGATGCGCAAGATGCCCATTGTGGCATCACCAGAAGTAATACTTGCAACCCAGTGGTCGAACTTCCCAAATGGGGCCTCTCGGCCAACAATTCCACATGATCATTTCATTTTTTTCCTTAGTTACTGTCCATGCTCCATAGCTTATCACTGCTGGCTAGTTTTGTGATATGTTCAGTTCACTTCTGGTAATTGAAAGGTTTGTCTAGAATAAAATGAAGGCAGGAAGAGTACAGTTTAATCTCCTGTCGGCAGCATGGTCATTAGAGATGAAGCTCGAACTCTGCTTATGAAAGGATGGGGAAGGAAGTTGGCTGTGCTCTTTTCAAAGGAACAGTTCTGGCAATTGCATGGAATGCATGGGAAACCTAAATCTGGATGACTGGATGAGTAATTAAACCATTGTCCTTTTAACCACTGTGCCATCTTGCTTGGTAGAAGTAGAATGTTCAGGAACATATAGCACTTTCACTCCATATGTCAGTGTGTGAGTCCCATGTGTGAACAGAAGATTCATTGACACACAAATTACTTAAGGTGTGAAAAATTGAGTTATTTGCACCATCATCCATGAATCACATAAAGAGCCTCGTTGACTCTAGACTTCATATGCTTTGTGTGCTTTATCCCGCCCCGTATATTTTGTGTCTTCTATGTTTCTCAGATGGAAACCCAGTTCTAAGCAAAGAAGGGAAATCAGAAAGGTGGAAGGAGTATATAGAGGGTCTATACAAGGGCGATGCACTTGAGGACAATATTATGGAAATGGAAGAGGATGTAGATGAAGATGAAATGGGAGATACGATACTGCGTGAAGAGTTTGACAGAGCACTGAAAGACCTGAGTCGAAACAAGGCCCCCGGAGTAGACAACATTCCATTGGAACTACTGACGGCCTTGGGAGAGCCAGTCCTGACAAAACTCTACCATCTGGTGAGCAAGATGTATGAGACAGGCGAAATACCCTCAGACTTCAAGAAGAATATAATAATTCCAATCCCAAAGAAAGCAGGTGTTGACAGATGTGAAAATTACTGAACTATCAGTTTAATAAGCCACAGCTGCAAAATACTAACACGAATTCTTTACAGACCAATGGAAAAACTAGTAGAAGCCGACCTCGGGGAAGATCAGTTTGGATTCCGTAGAAATACTGGAACACGTGAGGCAATACTGACCTTACGACTTATCTTAGAAGAAAGATTAAGGAAAGGCAAACCTACATTTCTAGCATTTGTAGACTTAGAGAAAGCTTTTGACAATGTTGACTGGAATACTCTCTTTCAAATTCTAAAGGTGGCAGGGGTAAAATACAGGGAGCGAAAGGCTATTTACAATTTGTACAGAAACCAGATGGCAGTTATAAGAGTCAAGGGACATGAAAGGGAAGCAGTGGTTGGGAAGGGAGTAAGACAGGGTTGTAGCCTCTCCCTGATGTTATTCAATCTGTATATTGAGCAAGCAGTAAAGGAAACGAAAGAAAAATTTGGAGTAGGTCTTAAAATCCATGGAGAAGAAATAAAAACTTTGAGGTTCGCCGATGACATTGTAATTCTGTCAGAGACAGCAAAGGACTTGGAAGAGCAGTTGAACGGAATGGATGGTGTCTTGAAGGGAGGATTTAAGATGAACATCAACAAAAGCAAAACGAGGATAATGGAATGTGGTCGAATTAAGTCGGGTGATGTTGAGGGTATTAGATTAGGAAATGAGACACTTAAAGTAGTAAAGGAGTTTTGCTATTTGGGGAGCAAAATAACTGATGATGGTCAAAGTAGAGAGGATATAAAATGTAGACTGGCAATGGCAAGGAACGCGTTTCTGCAGAAGAGAAATCTGTTAACATCGAGTATAGATTTAAGTGTCAGGAAGTCATTTCTGAAAGTATTTGTATGGAGTGTAGCCATGTATGGAAGTGAAACATGGACGGTAAATAGTTTGGACAAGAAGAGAATAGAAGCTTTCGAAATGTGGTGCTACAGAAGAATGCTGAAGATTAGATGGGTAGATCACATAACTAATGAGGAAGTACTGAATAGGATTGGGGAGAAGAGAAGTTTGTGGCACAATTTGACCAGAAGAAGGGATCGGTTGGTAGGACATGTTCTGAGGCATCAAGGGATCACCAATTTAGTATTGGAGGGCAGCGTGGAGGGTAAAAATCGTAGGGGGAGACCAAGAGATGAATACACTAAGCAGATTCAGAAGGATGTAGGTTGCAGTAGGTACTGGGAGATGAAGAAGCTTGCACAGGATAGAGTAGCATGGAGAGCTGCATCAAACCAGTCTCAGGACTGAAGACCACAACAACAACAACATGTTTCTTTTGCTCCCTTGATGGATAAGTCCTTAATTTCGACACCTCATTTGATGCTAACAGCTATTTAGGACAAGTTATAATAATTGTTTGTTATGGGTGTGACATCATATGTTTGTTACTGAGTGGGTGGCACAGTAAATATACTGGCCTTGCATCTGTGAGAAGTAGGCCTACATTCCATTTTTCCCATCCATGTTTACTTTTCCGTGCTTTCTCTAAGTGGATTAAGTCCCAGATTGTACCTTTGACAAGGACACTATCTATTTTCTACCCCATTCTTGGTCAGTTTGTGTGTATGTTCCATTTCTCATGATTGCTGTATCAACAAAATGTTAAATCCTGATCACGTTTCTTTCCACATATGTATATTTAATATTTTATATCTTCATGTGCTGGACAACTTAACTCATAATCTTGAGTCTATACATGACCAAATTATTAGTTTTTATAATGTAATTATTTGTTTTCTAACTGTACTTGTGAATGTATGTTTATTTCTGTGATAAAATATTGACTTCATTGTTTTTTCTTTTAGTTCATACCTGTTTTAATCAAACTTGTTAATTGAATATCATGAGTACCCTACACTGATCTGTTTCTTGAGATACTGTTTGTGGCCTGTAAAAGGGTCTTTGTGTAGAAAGACGATTTACAGTTACTGGTCTCTTAAAGCAGCACTGTGTCAATGAAACCCCTCCATATCATTATTCAGGAGAGCACTTTTGTCTGTAACGGATTTCTTCTGGGTCTGTATTTCAAATTAACAAGTAGTAGTATAAAATCTGAGTTGCACATTGTGCACTTCTTAATTAAATTGGTCTTTCAGTTTCAGCAGCTGAATATAATTGTTTATTTTTGTAAAAGTTTTTACAATCCAGAAAAGTTTCCACAGTCTAGATTATGAAGGTTTCTTTCCATATTGCATGTAACTATGTTATTTCACCATTTGTTCACAATATGTTTGTTATTTTTGAAGAATTATAAGAAGAATGCTGCCAGAGACAAACTGCCGGAAAATTCTTGGTTTTTTTGTAAGTAATATTAAGCCATTGTTTTGAGACAAGATGCAAAACATTATGAGAGAGAATTAAAACAAGATATGTGATCAGAAGGGCCCAGAAATCCTTATGAAAGTGAAGTCAAAGGTACTAAAAGCTCTATCTCATTGAGCGCTAAGATCTAGTTGCAGTTACTAATGCACAGTTGTTTGCATTGGTGCTTGACTCAGAGGTAGCCACTTTAGTGTGATTTTTGTAGAAATCTGAAATTCCACTGATGTCCAGTCATGCTGAAATCAGTAGTTCATATCTGAACAGTCTTACTCGTTATCAGTTTGAATTATGTTGTGAGATAATTCTCCTTCAGACCATGCTGTGAAACAAGCATTATTTAATTTAGATGTATATGACACTCAGTACAAAATATTGTTCATTGATAAACAGCAAGAAAATGATCAAGTTGTATTTGAAATCACCTACTGAACTATTTCTATTAGAAAGGTGAAACCCATTCCACAAACAACAAGACTGTGATCCATCCCCTCTCTCACTCATCTCTCAACTCTAAGCACTGTACAGGCCAATTGATGTTGACCACCAGGCATTGTCCAAGCCAGTTGGCTTTGATTGGTCATGTATGCAAACATTCCTTTCTCCCGTGACACTACTTGATACAGCACATGCAGCACTACCAAGCTGGAATAATATTTTTCATGTGGGCAGCTTAGTGGATGTGGAAACCAATCTTGCAGGGTTGTTACAGTCGTAAGAATGTGTATTGATATAATGTATGATTTCTTGGTGAATGTACTGATGGAAGATCACTGTCAGTTTGCTGCCTTGGGGAGGTCAAAATGTGGGATTTCCCTCATCACTGCGTGCCAGTGGCCTGACATGCTACTAAAAATATTAGAAACACTTTACCTATGTGTGCTTAGCATGAATGAAACCATCCAAACTGTGGCAGTCTTTCACATTTTCACTGACTATTGCAATTTTTGTGTGCTGTTACTCGTATTTAATACTTTTATATTGGTATACAGGATGAGATGCTAAAGACTCTTTTACTGTGAACAACAAAAGTTTTATTCATGTTTATATTTGATTATTAAGGTCAGGTACTGTGTAGCAACTGGAATATTATAATTATTAATATTTTTTAAAGCACCATCGAGAACTTTCAAAGTCCACTTGTATAATTGTGCTCTCTAGGTATGATAATAACATGTAACACTGTTTTACAGTTTTGTTATGTAATTTTATAAAGAGTTATGCCCTGTTCTTATCAATAGCAGACTTATATATTATGAACTACAGTAAATGTCACATTTTGTTATACCCCTAATATTTAGTTGTTCTACTGGTCACAACAAATAGAAAATCATAAATATGTTAGTGAATTGTACCATCATCATGTACTCATTCATTCATTCATTCATTACCCAGTGTGTAAACTGCCAACAGTGCATTGGCGTCAACAGTTCAGATCATGAGTGCATGTCTTTTATTCACTGCTTTTAGAAATAGCAAATTTATACTTTAGTATATAGGAGCAAATTTTGAAACGGCAAGCTCACACAATAGATTATTGGGGAATGGCCTGATACTAACATTTATGAACTGCTTCTCAAAAAGTTTTAAGTGCAATAAGTTATCTAACTACTTTTGAAACACACTTCAGCTTTTAGATAATTTAGTTTAATACACTTATTATGCACTGAAAATTAGGAAAGCAAATGCATAGCAAGTGTGTTTCAGGATTCAACAGAATATTTGTTTGATAATTTTACTGCCTAAGGTATTCTGTTGAAATTGCGTTATGATTAGCTTTGTAGTATAGAATTTCTGTACAGTTAATGCTTTAAATACAATTTTGTTAATTATTCTATAAGAAAAATGGTAACAGATAACAGATGCAAGAAAATATTTAGAAACAAGAAAATTCCCATTTTTATAATTTATTTTTACACATTAATTTATAATCATACTCACAGTGAGTAAGAAATCTTAATAACAGCACAGTTTACCAGTGTTAAATAATTGTGATGTAGAAAGAGACTCCATGTTTCCTTGCAGCCTTGTAGAATGCAAGGATGTTTGATCCTTTGTGATGTAACATGATTTTGAAAATGTAAACAGAGCTGTTTAAAGTTCTAGTCTTTCTGGTATGATTTGAAGTAGGTACACCTCTTTAAAACTGAAGAAAAAGTTTTATTTTTCATACAAAATACAAATAAAGATGGGTATAGAAATCTTTACTTTGTATTCATAATGGCTTTTGAGGTACAATTATTTTTATAGGAGATTAGCTGTGTTATAAGTACTGGCTACCAGTACTGCCACGCTGCAGACTAAAGCCTCATGCAAGTTTTGGAAGGTATATTGTTTCATGAGAACTTGGGGATACAACTTCGTGCTAATCAGTGCCCCTCTATGACACTTTGGAAAGGAAAGTGTAGTAAGCATTTTATGAGATAGTAAATAACTTTCATTTTTTTTTAAATCCTAGAGACACAAAGACTGTAAATGAACCACATCTGTTTTACATAATAAGCCTCCACAGGAGCTATATGATAACAATGATGTAAGTTTTATATAGATTCCATAAATAACTCAGCCAAATGACAGAGTGGTTCCTTCAGCTAGGTTAAGAGAATTTGGTTGCTTGTTGAAACTTCACCACTAATGGCCCTATTATCAATGGAATCCTAGATTGAGATGAAGGTATGAGAATTAATTTTGCAGTTTAAAGGAAAGAGCACAAATGAAACACATAAAAGGATAAAGAATTTAAAAATCAGTTTATTTGACCTCTTTGGAAGTGCTAAATCTGGAATTATTATATGATGGGCTCACATACTGAAATCCGTAGTACACATCCAATAAGAATGAATCATTAGCAACTTTTTTTTTTTTACTAATCATAGACAATCAGTACTGAGGTCTGATATACAGTTGCCTTATGTCGTATCAAACAGTATATTTAAATGTGTACGTACTTTCTCTATGTGCCTTGGTGTTTGTGTGATTGGTGTTAGATTAGAAATCCAGAATTTTAGACTCAGTCTTAGTGTAGTCCTACAGCTTTTTTTCCTAAACGGGTCAAGGTGTATCACCAATGTTCTAACTGTACAGTTTTTGAAAACTGTGTTGTCCTTATATATCCTACATCTTAGCTGTCATATTTTTTACATGTATTGTCCTTGTTGTCTGCATGATACTGAAGTAAACCTCGGATTTCACATTTTAAAATTTTATGTTCCTATTCAGTTATTAGGAAACTGTAGCTTATATAATCATTTCCAGTGTCCATTTTCATAAATAATCCTGTCTTGTAATAACTGCTTTGTACACCTTGAGTGTTATGAACAAACAAAGACTTCCTTTTTGAGTGCATTTGACATTCTCCATTACATAGCAAAGGTCTTTTATGATCTCTAGTGTGTCTCTTTTTCCAGAACTCAGTCATACCTTCTGGTGCCTGTCTATCAGCTGCAGTCTTCAAAAAACATTGAAATACTTAATATTAAAATTTCAAGAATGCAGAATCACTGGCTATTACTTACCTTCAGAAGGAAAAAATGCACTACTGACAATGCATACACTGTTTCACTCACTCTCCTTGGATTTTTTTCCTTGTTTTCTTTCTGCTTTCTTCATTGTTTTAATTGCACTGTTCATTTCCCTCCTTATTTCTCTCTGTAATACATTTTTGCTCTTCACTCATTTATTCTATCACTTATGGACTGGGCTGAAGCAGGCTCAGAGGTTACTAGTGAACTGTCTTTCGCTTCCAACTTTGTCTGACACAAACCCTTTTATCTTTGTCTCCCCCTTTCTCACAATACAGGCATCATCTCATCCTGACTCTCAGTGACTTGCCTCGCCTTTCTAACCTTCCACAACCGACCACTTCTCCGATGAGGAAGGAACTAGTAGTTCTGAAAGCCAGTATAGTTTTCTGGACTTATTTGTGTCTGTTGGTAGTGTTGGAATTTCCCCTCTCTGTAATTTTATAATTTTCTCAAGTGATTTTTTCTTTTGAAATATATAATAAGTCTGGTACTTTCATGTAATATCATAGTAGTCTTAACAGTAGCTGGAGTAGCCCTTTGTACCTCCTTCCTTTTTTGAAAGTATGAACACAAATTGTTTTCATTATTTGGTTATTTCACAACTTTTCTGGATTTAATAGAAAAAAAATTATGTTAGTTCTATTAAAGGCATTGGTTTAAACAGTTCCACATCATTGTGATAGAATTGTACAAGAGCTCTGTGGAACACGTAATTAATTAACTGGCATTATTCTATGACCAGGATTAGATATACAAACATATTTTATTTGTATAAATTTGAAAGTTTTGGAAGCGGGTCAATAATGTTGAAGAAAAACAGTTGCCTATGAAATTATTTTAACAAATAAGAACAGATGATCTATTTTCTGATGGAAAATTTACCTTTTCACACAGAAAAAAAGGATAGAAAAGTTACCCTTTCACACGGAAAGTAAGAAGTAGCATAGAGCACAACAATTAGTAACAAATCCCATCTCAGATGCCAAAGAAGAAATAATTCCATTACACTCAGTATGCTCTTTGAAGACCACAGTAGTGAAAGATAAGAACTTAGAAATATTATTAATAAAGAATTAACTGTGAATAATGATGGCATATCTGATCCCCTTCTCATTAGCAATATTTATAATAACTGAGATTTACATTCTAGAATAGTAATTGCGACTTAGATTTCTGTTGTGCTCAAAGATGTAAAAGGTTGAATGTCCATTGTGCCTCCCCACATCGTGACACATCAGCAACTGAAACGATCATGTTTGACAATGTTCCTGGGTGTGTTACATGTTTCTATCCCTTGACATATGAGTACATTCAGAATCACCACTCAGACTGAATCCAGCTCTCATCTGAGCAGAGCATACAGTCTCACTCATTGTTTGGCCAGTCTCTATGCTTCTCCACATGCGCTGTTCGATGTAGTCACACATTGTCATTCATAAAAATGAATTGGCGTCAAATGCATCTCTGGGGGGAAAAAAAAATTACATCATTTTCGAAGATAAGATGTGTTGTGTACTATTTCCAGTAAGTTTGTAATCACATGACACAGAATTATGAAGAGTAATGAAATTAATTCCCAATGTCAACTTTTGATGAAACCATTCTGTATCAATCTAGGAAATATTATTAATTTTAGTTTCTGTTGTAATGTTTCTGATTTTTTTTTACGATTGACCAGCAAGACTTTGAAACATTATCTGAGCTTCATATCTGTTGGCTAATTCTTTTAATCTCCTGACTTCTTTGCAGAACTGATGTTTGTACTGCTTCCATAGTTCTTATTTTTTATAGCTTGGAGTTAGTCACTCTGTGAAAGCTTTAGGCCTACATGTTTTGGGACCAATGACTTCAGCAGTTTGGTCCCATTAGCCCTTACCACAAGTTTCCAAAATTTCCTACATGTTTTCCAGTTTTCTTTTGGATCTTTCTTTTAACATCTAATGGCACATTTTTGATTTTCATGTTCGATTTGTATAATTACCTATTTTTTAAATGGGATCATACTATTTATGTGTCCATTCAGAACTTCTGAGAATATGTTCCATTTATTGTTGACCCGATGGTTGTAGCTACTGATTACCATGATTCCTCATTTAAACTATTTTGTAACTTGGCAATGTTTGTGGATAATATATTATTGGATTCTTCTGCAGAAAATGTATTTTGGTGGTTCCTTGACAGGAAATAGAATAAACCAGTAGCAATTGACCATATAGCGGAGGTGCTGAGTAGCAGATAGGCACAACAAAATAACTCTCACAATTAAAGCTTTCAGCCATTAAGGACTTCGTCAACACTAGACACACATACGCACACACAAACACTCACGCAAAACACAACTCATACACATGACTGCAGTCACACTTTGATACATTCTATCCAGGATTTTCCATTGTTTGGGTAACCTAATAGTTAACTTTCTGCTCAAGCAATTAAATCTTTTTTTGGGTTTAATAAATTCAATCTGGAGTAATATAACTTCAATATTCTAGAAGGTATACACATACATCACAGTTCCCACTTACTTGAATGTATTTTCTGTTTTCTGAAGTTTTAGAGTCATTTGGCTGCTCATGTTTTATAAGCATAGTTTTCAACTCGATTCTTCAGTTCTCTTTGTTTATTGTATGGCTCAACAATACTGTTGCATGTCCATTTTGTTATTCACTACTCATCTCAACTTCAGAAGACACTACAAGAATGCTGTTAAAATCTTTAATAGTCCCTCACATCAGAATAAAAGTGGTGTCGAAAACTGAATGCCACGTTATCTGAAATGTAAAGTAACTTCAGGTTCAAACATCTTTTACAAATGTCACATGAAGTTGATGAACTAAAAGGGTCCTCCTCATTGCAAGTACATAGTTTGTTTCATCCCCCAAACATATTTACCACAGTTAATGATATCTTCAGTGGATTTTTCTTTTATTCTGAAAGAGGTACATGCAAATTTTAAGTGAATTTAGGAATATGTTGACACCAAAATTTTTTGTTGTTGTTTAAATTATGTGTCAGTTGGATATAATCTACCCTGTGGTGTCAAATGATATCAGCTACAAGTTTATATTAAAATGGCACTCATTTGCAACATAGGGACATCAAGGCAATGTCTGTACTGAAATTTGACCTAGAAATATAACCTCATGACTGAGCCAAGTGACACAGATTGCTAGCATTTTACTGGAATATTTTGTTTTGAGGTTGTATTTCTAGACAAAAATTTAACATAGGTGTTATCTTAAAAGCCACATGTTGTAGATGACGTGGAGTATTAATGAAAACTTGTGTCTGATTTTGTTTGATAGGACACACACAATGAAGAAAAAAAAAAAAAGAAAGAAAGAAAGCCAATGCCCAGCTGACATATGTAATCCAAACAACAACAACAACAAATCTAACCTATTTAAAATTTCGTATGTATATCTTTCAGAATACAGGAAAAACCAACCGAAGATGCCACAGGTGTGGTGAAACATGTTTGGGGAAGAACGTGAAGCTGTGTTCTTGTATAATAAATGTGGGCCTTTTTAATCCATTATTTTCTGCAAGCAAGGGAACAGAGCACAAACTCCATAATGGTACATATGATGTCATTTACAGAAAGCTTAGTACAGGATAGAAAAGGGTCATAGTCTAATACCTGCAACATTTGAGATAGATGCCTATATTTTGTTTCATATGTTTATATTTAGGAATTGTTACTAAGTCTACTTCCTATGGGTCACATGCTTTAAATTACGCAGATTTAATAACTGTGAGTATAAAAAAGATGGCACTAAAAGATAAAACAATGGAAACTCCAGATAGGAACATCAACAACGTGGGAAGAGACAGATTGCTACATACGTAAAGAAGACATGTTTAGTTGCAGACAGGCACAATTAAAAGACACTTGCATAATGTTTTCGGCTAGAACCTTTAGCAGCAAAAGAGAAACACTCACCATTCATACACAAAAGCAAACACACCTCATACACATATGGTTGTCAACTCTAGCATTCCAGCCCGAGGTGTTGGAGTTGGTGGTCATGTGTGCATGAGGTGAGTTTGCTTATGTGTGTTTTAATTGTGCATGTCTGCAACTTAATATGTCTTCTTTACGGCAAGTAGCCACCTGTCTTTTCCTACATTATAAATAGCACTACAAGATATCTTTTTACAACAGATGTCACAAAACTTTTAGTGGCTGGAATAGCACAATATAATAAATATGAAGTCATCTGAAGATAGTGTGGAAATAATAAACACAATGCATTACTTCGTGTGAATGAAAAGGATACTGCATCACATAAAAATTACTTTAACATATTTAACTGCACACATATATTGTGCGAAAACTAAATGCTCATAAATATCTGATAATAGTATGGATGTTAACACAACTTTATTGTGGGAATATCTGTTTTTGTACTTACTGCAAACAACAGGTAAATCAGGTGTGGTTAGAAAACAAGAATTGTAGATATATTCTTACTAATGATCCAAAATGGATGAAACGTGAGCTTGGGCCTTGAGGTAATTGATGGCAGCATACTCACGTTGAAGTGCTACAGTAGTGTAGCAATAGTCATAAAGGCTGTGTTTCGTATTTTCCATTTGTACTTAATTGCTGGACACATTCCCTGTAGAAAGTCTCAAGAAACAGTCAGTGGAGACAAAACCAAGAGATAGACACTATTTGCATAACTGAGAATGTGTGATCTCTCTCTCTTTTTCTACGAGATTGATTAATAGCATGCTTCTGGATGTTCTGGTGAGTTATTGTTTCCATTCTCTGCACAACAGATTTCTTCTTGAGGCACTGCAGGTTTTGCTGTTAAGTGTACTTGCTGCTTGGTCTCCAACCAAACTGTGAACAATTCACAGCTGTTTACAGCCAATTTCAATTCCTGATGCCCACTATGCCCTTTAATGCTACTTTGTTTCTCAAAGCCCACAATGGTATTCTGTGGAACACAGATTCTCTCACCATTTTCCAACTCTGTTGCAAGTGATGGCCATTGAGATTTTAATAAATTCTGTGGCAGACCCCAAGCTGTTTTTCAATTGAAACTTCTGGCCTGTTTATTAAGTTTTCTGACATCTCTCCTTCAATAGACTTCTTAATCATTGGGTCCAGAAACTCCATGTTTGCATCATAACACTAGTCTCATCGTATTTCATTTCATGATCATATTCAAGGCAGTCTCAGTGACTGCCAATTTGCACAGTTGTTTGTCTGGTTTGTCAGTGATGTTTGTTGCATCTCCACTTGATTGTTGTGATAGTCTGAGCACGTAAGACATACCACATTCACACGGAAAGCAATATACACTCGGCTTTCGGAGACCTAGGTTATATTTAACCTTACAAAGAATACATTTTATCTTAGTTGAAGGCAGCAAAGTGCACTGAATGCCATGTTTGCTTTGAAGTTTACTGACCTTTTTGGAGACTGGGCTAGCATAAGGTAGAATGGCGATTTTTGGCTTCTCTTCCTTGGTCTCAGTCTTAACTTCTTTCTCAGGTGTTCTTGATTTTGACTACATTGCCTGTTCAGTTTGAGCTCTGAGTATCTGTTCCTTCAAAACACTAGTCGTAGGTGTTGTAATTCTTTAGTGAGGTGCTCCTTGTCTGAAAGTATCTGACCACTACGAATGCAGTCTTTAACAACAAATTTCTTTGTGATGAATGCTAATGGCTCAAGGCATGGAGATAGAGGTTAGTGTGTGTGGGTTTTCTATTTACACTGTGACCCAGGGATCCATCCATTCTTGTAACTAACATATAGCTGAGATGCTGAACCACAGGTAGGCCCACCAAAGACCCCCCCCCCCCCCCCACACACACACACACATACACACACAACTTGCCAGTCTTTCATTCTGGATTTTCCATTGTTTAATTTCTTCTTGTAATGGATATATCGAGAAAAGGTAGTAGGTCCTCCTCTGCAAGTTCCATCATAAATTTTATGTTATGATGGATAGAGTTTAAATGTTGGCAGATTCTAGTATTTTTTCCTCATAGTGTTCCATATATAGATTTGCCTTGACAGGTTACCTGTTACCATGCCATCAGATTGTTTTTATTACTTTTCGTTGAACAGAAAAAATATGTCAGAACATGCCTAAAAAGTTCTGTGAAACAGTCGTTGAACTTGTCCGTGATAAGTTCCCAGGAATCAGAAAGTCAGACTCATGTAAAGAGGGAGACTGCATTAAAACTCACCATAATTATTGTATCCTGGAGCCACAGTTGACTGTGCTGATGTACAAAGTCAGCGGAGTCTCAAATGCAGCATTCACGCTTCCCACATAAAAACTGAGAATGCATTGCAAGTACAGGGTGTCCCACTCAAACCTCCCTGATTTCAAAGACCCAGGACAAAAAACCACAGTACATCTGACAATGAAAAATGCACCACATTGTAGAGCATCTCAAAGAATTTATTGATTTATCATCAGTACACTTCTACATGTGAACCATTTGTAGCATGAAGAATATAGAGTCTAAATTCAATTTCTTGCCAAGTTGTTTGTAAAATTTCCTCTGTTATTGTTGCAATCGCATTAGTGATACAATGTCGCAATGTAGGAATATCGGCCACTTTGGTCACATACACGTGGTCCTTCATGAATCCCCACATGAAGAAATCAAGCACCGTAATGTCGGATGAACATGGTGACTACGCAATGGGTCCTCCATGTCCGATCCAACTATTGGGAAATTTCCTATCCAGGAACTTGCAAACAGCCGTTGACCAATGTGCCGGAGATCCATCTTGTTGAAAAATGATGTTGGGTTGCAAGTCTTGTATCTGAGGGTACACAAACTGTTCCAACATGTACCGATACACTGACCCATTCACTGTTTGTTCCGCAAAGAAGAACAGTCCAACAATCCTGTCGTGCATTATCCCGCACCAGACGTTTAGTTTAGGGCTATCACGAACATGTTCAGTGACAACATGTGGATTTTGCGAACCCCCAATCCGAACATTATGCCTATTAACCCTTCCTGATAGATGAAAGGTTGCTTCATCTAAGAATAAACATCTTTCCAGGAAGCTGGCATCCATATCAATACGCTGCAGCATATCCACAGCAAATTGTTGTCATCGTGGTTTGTGGGTGTCAGATGTTGGCAGAATTTGCACACATACGAAGATGCTGGTGAACTACACTATCCAGTGTTGATTGAGGTACATCAAGTTGTGTAGATGCTGTGACAAATTTACTTACGTGGGCTTTTGGGAAACGTTTGCCTGATGTTCTCCACTGTCTCTTCTGAAACTCCATAATGTGTGCCGCCAGAATGTTTCAGAACACTTCCTGTTGCCAGAAACTTCCTAACCATTCCTTAATTGTTTTTACATCCGGGGATCACATTCGTACACATGACGATGATTTCTTTGCACAGTAATTGGCGATTTTGTTTCTGCAAACCATACTACTGCTTGTGTGTGCTGCTGTGGAGTCGCCATTTTCACTTCATACGACCATGCTGCACTCTGGCGATGATACTTGGCACTTCTGACATGGGAATATAAATCCTTTGAGATGCTCTACGATGTGGTGCATTTTTGATTGTCATATCTTCTGTGGTTTTTCTCACCTGGGTCCTTGAAATCAGGGAGGTTTGAGTGGGACACCCTGTATTTTGCAACCTGGTGTTTAGATGTGCCAAGTCTGGGTATTGTTACTATTTCATTTTCTTTTCTTGTGTGCCTTAGAAAGGCGACATAGTAGTGGTAGCACTACTGCTCATGTTTTAAGACTTTTAATGATGATTTTGTGCAAGCAATTGAATTTTGCATTTTGGCATGCAAACAGTTGTAACTGCATTTATTCTGCTTGTGACTATGTCATATTGTCAAGCGATTACTGAGAATCTGCAGAGAGTTTAGCGACATGTAAAGATGAGGGATGAAGAAGCTCTTTTGAAGTGACCTCTGGCATTCATCAGGTGTCGCAAATTCCCTGTCATACTAAAGCCTGGCTCATCTCAACATCTTGTTAGGAAGGTCAGCGAGTTGAAGAGTTGACCTTTCTTTTAGCTGAACTTCTCTGACCTGTGTACATTGTGAAGCATCTTTCCATAGAGTGAAGTAATGTGGTCTCTAATGTTTTTCAGTGTGATTGAGTAATGGTTTGCTTCCAGGTGTTCTATCAAACTGTTTCCATTTTCTGCACAATATTTCGTTTAATGGCCCAGGTATCTTCATGTGTTGCGAGTTTTGTTGTTGTGTTTACTTGCCACATGGACTTCAGTCAGACCATGAACTGTTGTTGGTTTCACACCAGTATTTGTAACTGAGTTTGATTCCCAGTACTTACTATGCAACAATAAATGCTACACACATCTGGATTTCAGAGACCTAGATCATGTTATTGAAGAATGCATTTTAGATTAGTTGAAGGGAGTGAAATACAGTGGATGCTGTGTTCTCATAATAGCCTACTGATCTTTCCAGATAATGGGCCAGAATAAGTTAGATAAGGAATTTTTGGCTTCCTTTTTCTCAGCATCAGTCTGATTTGATGGATCTGAGTACCCATTCCTTCAGAACAATATTTGTATGTGTTGTAATTTTTCAGTGAGGCTTTTGTTGTCTGAAAGTATTTGATCTCTGTGGACCAGTGTCTTTAGCACTGAATTTCTTTGTGATGGATGCTGATGGCTCAAGGCGTGGAGATGGAGATCAGTCTGTGTAGGTTTTCTACATACGCTGTGACCCAGGGATCTATCCATTCTTCTTGTTGAGAAAAGACAGTTGGCTCACTTTTTCAAGTTCCATCATGAATTTTGTATTACGATGGATAGAGTTTAAATTTTCCAGGAACTCTTGAAGCTTTTCCACTCCATGTGATTACACCACGAAAGTGTAATCCATATAACAATAGAAACATGTTGGTGTCACCTTAGTGGATTCTAGTGCCTTTAACTCAAAGGGTTCCACATATAGGTTCACCAGGACAGGTGATACAGGCTACCCATCACCATGACATTGACATATTCATAATGTTTTCCATCAAACAGGAAATAAGTAGATGTCAGAATGTGCCTAATGAGTTCTGTGAAATGATCATCAGACATTCCTGTGGCTAGGTGCAAAGAATCTGAAAGAACTCATATAAAAAGGGAGAATACATTGAAAGTGACAATAATATCCGGGAGCTACTATTGACTGGTTACTCAGATCGTCAAATTGAACATGTGATACAGCCAAAATCAGGAACACGTGAGAAGAGGTCTGAGACTGACACCCAGGAAGAGAAGCCAAAAGTCACCTATCTACCTGATGCTGGCCCAATATCCAGAATGATTGGTAGCCTGCTATGGAAACAAGACATCCACTGTAGCTCACTCCCATCAATTAAGATAGAAAGTATTCTTTGTAATCTTAAAGATGATCTAAGTCTCTGAAACCTGAGTGTGTTTCACATTCCATGCAAATGGGGCCTATCTTACATGGAGCAGACTATCAGAACGGTTGAGAAGAGATGCAAAGAACATCAGCAAGTCACCTGACTAAAGTAACAGCAAATCAGTTGTCAGCAAGCACTTACAGTGCTGCAAATGCCAAGTTTTTGTTATATGATAATTAAGGAGTCTATTGAAGCAAAGATGTCAGAAAATCTAATAAATGGGGACAGAGGTTTCAGTTTAAATAACGTTTGGGATCAGCACTCAATTTATTAATATCTTGTGTGCTAAAACATCCACCAGATTTGGAAAACGCTGAGAGAATTAGTGTTTCACAGAATATCAGTGTGATCTGTGAGAAACGAAAGTGTATCACAGGGTGTAGTGGGCACCAATAATTAAACTCAACTATGAACATTGGCATGAGGCCAACAATAGGTCAGAATGGTGTGAGTCCAGGCAGTGAGTACACATAACAGCAAAACTCACAGCTCCTGGGGAAGATGACTGCATCACTTATTGAAGTATTGTGCAGAAAATGGAAACAACCAAACACTAGAAGCTCATTATAAATTAAAATATAATTATGTGTCCCTTATTCACGGCACTCTAGGGCAGAGGCTGTGGCACTGGTGTAGTGAAATACAGCTCATGAACTTCAATAACTTTTTTATGCTTCCGTCTAAGGTATGACATTGAAACATCTTTGAGAGTGTTAATTGCGTGCTCTAGAGACATTTAATGTAATCTGTGTGTCAGATGTGGTCTGAAGCTCTTTTTAAATTTGTTTTAATGTTTGCCCATAATGATACAAACAGTTTAGTTACGGGCAAGAGCGAGTGTGCAATAAGTAAACAACTCTAAAATTTTTAAGTAATTTATGTTCCTTGGAACTGATTGTTAATGTTGGAGACAAGTTTTTACTTTTGCAATTTTTTAAATTAATTTTAGAATTTGTTATTTATTTTTATATATAATTTGCAAAAATAATGTTTTATTGGTGGCAACACACACTAGACATTACAGCTGTAGTTTACTTTGATATAATGAGCTCAAAATAAATGTATTTCCATGTATGAGTTATATGTGTTATTAAAATGTTTGTGCTGTTCTCATTCGTTTTATTAATAAATTGTTCAGTATCAATTCGTGGCAGTATCTTAACTCAAACATGATTCAGGTATTATTTAATTTCCATTCAGTTTTTGCTTCAGTTAGAAATTAAGTTTATAATCAGCTATAGTGAAAATACTTTTCCTAATTTGAATCAAAATGCAACTGAAGAAAGTATGAAAGAATAAGGAAACTGAAGAAGTGTATTCCACTTCATAGAGTTTCTATGGCATGTGAGTTTCTTACCTTTGTAAAAATGCAATCCTCATACCTAAAGTGAATCATGGAGTAATTAAAACGGCAGGTAATGGGTGGATTTTGCTGTGGAGTAGTGTAATTCACATTGACGAGAAGTGTTGTGCATTGCTTCTTATAGCACAAAACGTATTGCTATCTTCATCTCATTAAATTTATTCTTCTTCATTCCTCAGTAATGGAATTCTAATAATGCCAACCCTGATTTTATTTTTTAAAATTTGCAACTTTGAGGAATCAGTGTTGTAAGCAGCCTTCAAAACTGGATGTTATATCAAATATAAGAATCTAACTTTCTTTCTTCAGAGGGTTTAAAAGATTAACTACAGAAGCTACACTCTTATAAAAGATTATTGTACAATGGACACTAAACAAGACAAGAATATTAACTTGTTTTGTTTCTATACATATTTGAGTATACCAGAGTACTGTGTTATTGAAAGAAACTTTTAATAATTACTACTGTGATATAATAGGAAATAGAGTGAATGTAAAAAATAGAGTGAATGTTTATAATATTTACAGATGAGTCCTGCACATGTGCTAGAAATAGACTGTGTACTACTTTGCATTTCTGGTTTTCTTACTTGAAACATTTTCTTAGGCAACTGTCTAAACAGCAACTTCACTCTCCGTTGTTTCAAGTGTGCATCAGAGGAATCATTACTTTTTCTTGTTACATTTCAACTGAAAACCTTCCAGCCATTCTCAAGACAGCCTGAATACTGATCTGAGAGTAAAGGTATATCTGTTTGTTCCCTGAGACACCAAAAACACGAGACAAAGATTTACAGTAAATTTCACTGCACATACTTCACACATGATGATGTTAGGATAACAGGGGCGTCGCAGATTAAACTTAACATGTGCAAGATAATGAAGGATTTTAAATATTCAGCGTTAAATTTTGCATTTTTGTACTGACATTTTTGAGAGATGATACATATGCTTATCTATTTATTTATTCATTCATCTTTTGATCACTGTTTAGAGCAATATTGGATACATAACAATGTATCTATAGCTACAGGATAATTACAGTTTGAGCTTTGCAGTATTTTTATAGTCCTGCACACTTAAAAGTAATACACTATAATTTTACCTATATTTTGACCAACTTTTAAACAATAATAAATAATACAAGGGTGGTTTGAAAAGTTCTCAGAATGGAAGAGAAAAAAATTACTTACATCACTGAAACATTTTTTGTTTTTCAATGTAGTCTCCTTGTAGATGAATGCACTTGGTCCAATGATGTTCCAGTGCCTTGATCCCATCTTGAAAATGAGTTTCCTCCAGGTCTGCAAAATAGTTGTCAACTCCGGTTATCAATTCTTCGTTTGAAGTGGATCTTCGTCCACCAAGAAAAATTTTCAGTTTTGGGAAGAGATGGAAGTCTGACGAAGCCATATCAGGTGAATAAGGCAGGTGTGGCAACAATTCATACCTTAGTTTGTGTAATTTAACCATGGCAACGGCACATGTGTGCGGGCTCACATTGTCTTGATGAAAGATGACACTCTTCCTTGCTAAACCTGGCCTTTTTTCATGTGTCTTTCGTGCAGTTTGTCCAGGAGGTTAGCATCGTATTCTCCAGTAATTGTTTGCCCAGTGGGGAGATAATGTACAAACAGAATCCCCTTCACATCCCAGAACTTTGATGCCATGATCTTTCCTGATTTCTTTGGTGGCGGAGAATCAGCATGTTTCCGCTGCTTTGACTGTTGTTTTGTCTTTGGAGTATAGTAGTGCATCCAAGTTTCATCTGTGATCCCAAACTGGCAAGAAAAATCTTGTTCGTTTCTCCTAAAATAGACCAAACATTGTTGTGATATGTCCATTCTCGAGCGTTTTTGATCCTGCGTCACGAGTCGCGGCACCCACCTTGTAGATAATTTATTCATTTCTCATTCTTCAGTTAAAATGTGATATACCCTTTCAGATGACATCTGACAAGCATGAGCAATTTCCCGCACTTTCGATTGGCAATCCTCCATGACCATTTTGTGCACTTTTGCAATGATTTCTCGAGTAGTGACACATCTTCACCGACCACTGCATGGATCATCATCTAAGCTCTCCAGACAAAATTTAAATTCATTTGTCCACTTGGCATCAGTTGAATATGAAGGAGCAGAGTCCCCCAATATATTCTGGAAATTGGCATGAATGTCCTTTGCTTTCATACCTTTCTTTGCGAAGTGCTTAACCACTGCTCATATCTCGATTTTTTCCATCTTCGTGAATCACTATGCAGGCACAACAACAGAGCCATGTCACACCACATCTCTCTTCCAAGAGCACTGACGTGGCAGCTTTTTACAGACAACAGTCCAATAAATATCACATGAACAACTCAGTCGTGCTAGCACTGACCTCTCATGGTGATTCTGAGACCTTTTCAAACCACCCTTGTAAAACAGTATATAAAAATAGTTAGTGTTGCATCATTGGTGGAGTTCTTAGCATTTCAGCTGCATCTTTGGAAATAAAAAATTTTGGTTTCTCAGACAAGATGTTCGAAGGCATTCTGTGCACCATAAACCCACCTAAGAATATGTAAACTGTAATATTGGAGCAGCAGTCATGCACTGTAAAAGTAGACTAAATTATTGGACAAAGTTCTTCTTCAGCTTTAGGGAAAAGAAACACACATCCATACATGGCCTCACTCCTATCCATGTGCTGAGGCCCGACTGCAGTGAGCGGTGATCTTGTCTTGGATGATAAGTGGGGTACAGAATAGGCCTGGAGTGGGGAGTGGGAGGCAGAACGGGGTAGGATTGAAGGTGCTGTAGTGCTATCATGTGAGTGTATGCATGGAGGGGGAGACAGGATGGTGGGCTGCTAGGTGCAGAATCAGAAGGCTGTGCTGGGGGCAAGGGGGGGGGGGGGGATGAGGACTGAAGCAGAGAACATGAAAGGAGTATGCAGTTGGGATGTTGGGGTAAAAGGTGTATGTGAAGCTGTAGTGGGAGCAGGGAAGGGCAAAGAGGCAGGTGCAGGATAGGGACCAGTGAAGGTTGAGGCGAGGGGGGGGGGGTTATGGGAACAAAGAATATGTTGAAGGCAGGGAGGGTTCCTATCGGCACATTTCAGAAAAGCAGGTGTTGATGGTAAAAATCCAAAAAGCTTGAACCGTGAGGCATTCGTTGATGTCAAGTTCACAATGTTGCAGGGCATGCTCGACAACTGGTTGGTCTGGCTGTCTCATGGTCATGTTATGGCGGTGGCCATTCATGCAGGCAAGCAGCCTGTTCACAGCTGTAGCCATATAGAGTGCTGCACAGTATTTGCAGCTGAGTTTATGCATCACATAGCTGTTTTCACAGATGATGTTCCAACTTATCTGCAACTACTGCGCAGCATTCTATGTAGTTGTGGCTAAAAATGAGCGATCATGCCACAAGAATGCCATGGCCATGCTGTGGCCAGTAGACAGCTAGACCATCCACATGCCAAGCATGTACCCAACATGGTATACTTGACTTCAGCGACTGCTACATAGCCTGGGGCATCTGGGTTCGTCTCACCAACACCAGCTTTTCTGATCTGGGTGAGAGGGAACTCTCCCTTAAGTAATAGATACCAGTACGCTGACCTCGATGGCAAATGTTCATCAGAGACAAGGGTATTGTGAGGAGTGCCTTAGCGAAGTGCGACAGGACTGATGTTGTTCTCCATATACGTAAATGATTTGGCAGATAGGATGGGCAGCAATCTGCAGTTGTTTGCTGATTATGCTGTGGTGTATGGGAAGGTGTTGAAGTTGAGTGACTGTAGGAGGATACAAGACGACTCATATAAAATTTCTGGTTGGTGTGATGAATGGTAGCTAGCTCTAAATGTGTAAAAATGTAAGTTAGTGAAGGTGAGTAGGAAGGACAAACCTGTAATGTTCGGATGCAGCATTTGTAGAGGCCTGCTTGACAGTCAAGTCATTTATGTATCTGCGTGTAATGTCGCTAAGTGATATGAAATGGAATGAGCATGTCAGAACTGTGGTAAGGAAGGCAAATGATTCACTTCAGTTTATTGGGAGAATTGGAATGAGTTGTTCACCTGTATAGGAGACCACATGTAGTATGCTTGTGTGCCCTATTCCTGAGTACTGCTGAAGTGTTTGGGATCCGTACAAGGTCGGACTAAAGGAAGACATTGAAGCAATTCAAAGGCAGGCTGCTAGATTTTTTACCAGTAGGTTTGAACAACACGTAAGTGTTACTGAAATGCTTCGGAAACTCAAATGGTAATCCCTGGAGGGAAGGTAATGTTCTTTTCGAGAATTAGTATTGAGAAAATTTAGAGAACTGACACTTGAAGCTGACTGCCGCCAACAGACACTGTGCAAATGGACCACGAGGGTAAGATATGAGAAATAGAGCTCATACGGAGGCACATAGCTGTTTTTCCCTCACTGTATTCGCAAGTGGAACAGAAAAGAAAATGACTCTTAGCAGTACCCCTAAGGTGGCTTGTGTAGTATCTATGTAGATTTAGAACATATATTTTGTTCCTGGAATCATCCTAGCCTCAACCTTCGCTAATTCCTGTCGTGTCTTTTCTGTCTTGCACAGCCTTTCAATGCTGCATGTTGCAGCACATCATCATCTCCCTATCATGTCCCTGCATACTCCCGTAGGCAGCACTACAGCATCTTGCCCTAACCCTAAGCTGCTAATCATCCCCCTTCCCATCCCATGCCTCTTCTGTACCCCTACAACTCACCCCAGCTGGTATTGCTGCTCACTGTAGTTGAGTGTCAGTGACCAGTGACAACAGAGGCACCATGTATTTCTGTTTTAAATCTCAAGAAGGCTTTTATCTGACAGCATAGTCTACTTTTAAATATACATTTAAATGTGTCTGTTTGTCACTCAACATCTGCTCTGCATGGAGAGTAGCGATCTGCCCTGATTCATATTGTTATTATTACATTCCAGATTTTCCATTGTTTTATTTGTAACTTTGTTGCTGTAGGACATATGAAAATGTCACTTAATTTGTGGTTCGTAACAGACTGGTAATTTTGTAATAATAACTGTTCTTAACTGACAAGAAGTGGCTCGTGATATTTCCAATAAAATGAATAGATCATATAAATAAAAGAAAGGGAAAGAAAGGAATAACAAATATGTGGACCATTACCTCCAACACAGATCATTGTCTGAATACTTTTAATCCCACATTTATAGTTTTTTCTCCAATCACAAGCTTTTGCAAGACCCTTCAGGCCTTCATATAAACCACTTACAGCTAAATATGTGCCAACATTTTTATTGCATTGTTTGCAAATATTATAGCTGCAGTAGTAAAAGTGTGGAATTGTGCTTTTATGAATGTGTACAAAATAAACTACCAATTAAGATACCAGATACCTACAGTGCAGACTGATATGTTGGGATGTTGGATACTAGTCTGCACCAGTATTTCTACTCAAAATACATCTTTGTAAAAACAGTAAAGAAATTGCAAAATGACCAGAGGACTAAAGGACTGCAAGGCTGAAGAGACATGCATAAATGGGGGAAAGATATACATAACTAGGAGAAAGGTAGATGATGCCTATAGGAAAATTAAAGATACCTTTGTAGACAAGAGGAGCAATAGTGTGAATATGAAATGTTCAAATGGCAAGTCAGTACGAAACAAAGTAGAGAAAGATGGAAGCAATAGACAGGGTGTTTCTGTAAGAGCATGAAAAACTGTAACAAGACATAGAGAATACTCCACTGAACAATTTGAGATAGGGAACCTGTGTTCGGAGAAACCAGCTTAAGGAGATATGGAAGTAAACTTGTCAACGCTTTTTCTAGCATTACTGTTTTCCATCTTATATACAACTAACATGCGTACAAGTAAACATGTTTTGTGCTGTGTATTTATGTGTACATTCTTTATTTCCTGCAAGGAAACAAGGAGGATGAGTCTGATTATTAGGAAATCAAGGTTTTGTTTAGTCTGATTATTAGGAAATCAAGGTTTTGTTTACTTTGCTTGTCCGTAAAGTGACTCTGTTGTATCGTATTTACATTGTCCCATGGCAGAACTTGCTATGATTCAATGACAGACCCATTCATTACTCAGTACTATTCAGAGATGTACATTACAATATGATGGAGCAGTACCAGTATAGTTTCACAGAACTCACCGGCACGCATCTTTTGTATGAGGATGTATGTTGCAATCCTCTCACTGCTGAAAGACTGTACAGGGAACAATTTCCTAACAGGTATCATCCATCATGACGAGTGTTTATTCCTCTCGATCGACAAATGCAGGAAAGAAGAAATGTGGGATCTGCCAACATGAGGACCACTCGCACATCTGATTTTGAAGAGAAGGTGCTGGAACATGTTGCAATGGACCCCAGTACAAGTATTCATCGTATTGCACATGAAGTGGATGCTACACATACTACTAGTGCATGGCGAGTACTCCACAAACAACAATTACACCCATATAACCCACAACAAGTCCATGCAATTCTTGTGACTGACTTTGCACCAACTGTTGATTGACCAGATTTCCTCCAAATTGTGCTGTTTACTGATGACACCTCGTTTGATCTTGATGGTATTTTGAACAGCAGGAATAGCCATGTGTAGCATGAGGATAACCTCATGCTATGGTACAGTCACACCATCAAGTACGTTTTGCTGTGAATACCTGGACTGGCATTGTAGGTGACAATCTCGTTGGGCCATATCTTGCACCTGTCCATCTGAATGGCCACCTGTGCTTGAGGTTTGTGCAAAGAGTTCTACCTGAGTTGTTGGAGAACGTAGCCTTGGCTGTTCATGAGAGTATGTGGATACAACATGATGTGCACCGCCTGACTTCAGTGTGGATGTCCGCAACCATCTCTATGCTGTATTTCCTGGTGACTAGATTGGAAGGGGAGATCTTATTCCATGGCCTGCGAGGTCACCTGACCTGAATCCCCTTGATTATTTCTTATGGGGACATCTTAAGTCCTTGTGTATGAGACCCCAGTGAATACAGAGATGGGATTAGTTGACAGGATCGTAGCTGCCTGTGATGTGGTTCAAAACACACATATTTGTCATGGTGTGTCAGAATCTTGTGTGCTGATGTCATGCTTGAGGTTGATTGCCATAAGTTTCAGCACATTTTGTAAGATACAGTACAAATGGCACTTTCACTGTGTCACTGATGGCATTTGCAGTTAACTGTAACTATTGTAAATAAAAAAGTGCACAGTAATTTTACTCCTATTATCTCCTTAAGCTGGCTTTTCCGACTCCAGGTTCCCTACATCAGATTGTTTGGTGGAGCATTCTCATGTCCTGCTGAATTTTTGCTGGCCCCTAATGAAATACCCTTTAAACAATGAAGGGCTATATAAAGGAAGTATATTTGAAGGTAGTATTATAGGAAGGGAAGAGGAATAAAATGAAGATGAGTTTGGAGATATGCTGCTGTGAGAAGAATTTGACATATCACTGAAATACCTAACTTGAAACAAGGCCCCTAAAGCACGTGACATTTCCTTCCTTGGGAAGTGGGTTAAAGTTTTGCAGGAAGAATGAAAAATTTTGAGGCTTGCCAATGACAATGTTATTGTGTCAGAGACTTGGAAGAGCAGTTCAGTGGATTGAATATTGTCTTGAAAAGTAGTTAAAAAAAGATGTACATCAACAAAAGTAGTGGCATGTAGCCATTTTAGATCAGCTATGACAAAACTATTCCAACTGCTGTGCAAAATATATGAGACAAGTAAAATGCCATCTGACTTCAGTGTAATGATTCCAGTTTTGACTATTACCAGACTGTCAATTTAACTGGTCATGGTTGCAAAATGTTGACATGAATTATTTAGAGAAGAATGGAAAAACTGGAAGAAGACAAACTAATGGGAGATCAGTTTGGGTTGAGGAGAAATGTAAGAACTCATGAGGCAATACTTGACCCTATGATTTATCTTAAAATATAGGTTGAAGAAAGGCAAACTAACACTTATAGCACTTGAGAAAGCTTTTGGAAATGTTGAATGGAATACACTTTGAAATTTAAGAGGTAGCAGGGATAAAATTCAGGAAGGGGAAGGTAATGTACAATTTGAACATAAAACAGACTGCAACTAAAAGAGTCAAAGGACATGGAAAGCAGTGGTTGAGAAGGGAGTCCGACAAGATTGTAGCTTATCCTCAGTGTTATTCAATCTGTAGTTTGAGGAAACAGTAAAGAAAATCAAGGAGAAATTCGGAAGTGGGTTAAAGTTTTGCAGGAAGAATGAAAAATTTTGAGGCTTGCCAATGACAATGTTATTGTGTCAGAGACTTGGAAGAGCAGTTCAGTGGATTGAATATTGTCTTGAAAAGAAGTTAAAAGATGTACATCAACAAAAGTAATGGCATGTAGCCATTTTAGATCAGGTGATATATATTGAGGGACCTATACTAGGAAATGAAACAACTGGCACTTGATGAGCTGGATCAGTTTTCTGTCATAAAAGTGGACAAGGTAAACAAAGAAGATTCAAGAAAGATATAGCATCAAATTTGTACTGGGAAAAAGATCCTTCTCTAAAAAGAATCAGTTGCTGACTGCCAATACAAGATAGGAAAACTAAACCTGAAGTTTTAAATTTTGCCTTTAAGAAATCGTTCATGCAGGAGGATCATATAAACATATCATTGTCTGAGACCATTGCACAGTCTTATATATTTAGAATACAGTAATAAGCAACTGAAAGAGTTGAGAACAAGTAACTTGCCCGGGTCCAGATAGAATCCCAAATGGGGTTTGCCTCCATTTGGCCCCATACTTAGGCTGCATTTATCATAAATCTCTTGTCCTATGCCAAGTCCCAAGTGACTGGAAAAGAAGTGCATGTGACTCCTGTATGTAAGAAGCATAAGAAAACTGACCCATAAAATTACTGACCAATATCCTTAACACTGGTTTTCTGCAGAGTTCTTGATCATATTCTCAGTCTGAATATAATAAAGCTCCATGAGATTGTAAAGCTTCTGTTCATAAATCAGCACAGTTTTCCAGACATCACTCTTGTGAAAGTCAGCTTTTCCTTTCCTCACGTGATGTACTATGAATTATAGGGTAGCAGGCAGATTTGATATTCCTAGATTTCCAAAAAGTCCTTCACATTGTACCCCACAACATGCTGTTAATGAAGGTACGATCATACACAATAGGTTCTCAGATACGTGAGTGACTTGAAGAATTCTTGAATAGTGGGACCCAGTATGGTGTCGTCGATTGTGAATGCTCATCAGAGACAAGGGTATCATCAGGAGTGCCCCACAGAAGTGTGATAGGACAGCTAGTATTCACTTTATACAAAAATGATTTCATGGACAGAGTGAGCAGCAATCTGTGGCTGTTTGCTGTGGTGTACAGGAAGGTGTCGTCATTGTATGACTGTAGGAGTATACCAGATGACCTACACAAAATTTCCAGTTCATGTGATGAATGGCAGCTAGCTCTAAATGTAGAAAAATACACTCCTGGAAATGGAAAAAAGAACACATTGACACCGGTGTGTCAGACCCACCATACTTGCTCCGGACACTGCGAGAGGGCTGTACAAGCAATGATCACACGCACGGCACAGCAGACACACCAGGAACCGCGGTGTTGGCCGTCGAATGGCGCTAGCTGCGCAGCATTTGTGCACCGCTGCCGTCAGTGTCAGCCAGTTTGCCGTGGCATACGGAGCTCCATCGCAGTCTTTAACACTGGTAGCATGCCGCGACAGCGTGGACGTGAACCGTATGTGCAGTTGACGGACTTTGAGCGAGGGCGTATAGTGGGCATGCGGGAGGCCGGGTGGACGTACCGCCGAATTACTCAACACGTGGGGCGTGAGGTCTCCACAGTACATCGATGTTGTCGCCAGTGGTCGGCGGAAGGTGCACGTGCCCGTCGACCTGGGACCGGACCGCAGCGACGCACGGATGCACGCCAAGACCGTAGGATCCTACGCAGTGCTGTAGGAGACCGCACCGCCACTTCCCAGCAAATTAGGGACACTGTTGCTCCTGGGGTATTGGCGAGGACCATTCGCAACCGCCTCCATGAAGCTGGGCTACGGTCCCGCACACCGTTAGGCCGTCTTCCGCTCACGCCCCAACATCGTGCAGCCCGCCTCCAGTGGTGTCGCAACAGGCGTGAATGGAGGGACGAATGGAGATGTGTCGTCTTCAGCGATGAGAGTCGCTTCTGCCTTGGTGCCAATGATGGTCGTATGCGTGTTTGGCGCCGTGCAGGTGAGCGCCACAATCAGGACTGCATACGACCGAGGCACACAGGGCCAACACCCGGCATCATGGTGTGGGGAGCGATCTCCTACACTGGCCGTACACCACTGGTGATCGTCGAGGGGACACTGAATAGTGCACGGTACATCCAAACCGTCATCGAACCCATCGTTCTACCATTCCTAGACCGGCAAGGGAACTTGCTGTTCCAACAGGACAATGCACGTCCGCATGTATCCCGTGCCACCCAACGTGCTCTAGAAGGTGTAAGTCAACTACCCTGGCCAGCAAGATCTCTGGATCTGTCCCCCATTGAGCATGTTTGGGACTGGATGAAGCGTCGTCTCACGCGGTCTGCACGTCCAGCACGAACGCTGGTCCAACTGAGGCGCCAGGTGGAAATGGCATGGCAAGCCGTTCCACAGGACTACATCCAGCATCTCTACGATCGTCTCCATGGGAGAATAGCAGCCTGCATTGCTGCGAAAGGTGGATATACACTGTACTAGTGCCGACATTGTGCATGCTCTGTTGCCTGTGTCTATGTGCCTGTGGTTCTGTCAGTGTAATCATGTGATGTATCTGACCCCAGGAATGTGTCAATAAAGTTTCCCCTTCCTGGGACAATGAATTCACGGTGTTCTTATTTCAATTTCCAGGAGTGTATATGTTAAAGCAGATGAGTAGAAAATACAATCCCATGGTGATCAACTACAGCATTAGTAGTGTGCTACTTGACAGAGTCATGCCAGTTAAATATCTAGGCATAATGTTGCAGAGTATATGAAATGGAATGAGCATGTAAGGAATGTAGTGGGGCTGAATGGTTGACTTTGGGTTATTGGAAGAATTGTAGGAAAGTGTGGTTCATCTGTAAAGGAGACCGTGTTTAGAACTCTAATGTGTTTTAGTGGCGCTTGAGTGTTTGGGATCCCTATGAGGTCAGATTAAAGGAAGATATTTAAGCAGTTTGAAGCCAGGCTGCTAGATTTGTTACTGTTAGGTTCGATCAACATGTGAGCATTAATGGAGATGCATAGAGAACTGAAATTGGAATCCCTGGAGGGGGGGGGGGGGGGGGGGGCATGTTCTTTTTGAGAAACAACATTGGGAAAATTTAGAGAACCAGTATTGGGAGCTGACAGTGTAACAGTCCCATTACTGCTCATGTACATTTTGCTTAAGGACCACAAACATAAGTTAGGACTCATACAGAGGCATATGTACAGCTGTTTTTCCCTTGCTTTATTTGTGAGTGGAACAGGAAGGGAAATGACTAGCGGTGATGCAATGTACCCTCCGCTGTGCACCATATGGTGGCTTGCAGAGTTTGTATGTAGATGTAATAACCTCAAATCATGATACCAGAAAGGATTAATGAGAAACAAAGGATTAATGAGAAACCGTGTTCAGATCTTAATGAAATGACGGCTGGCAAGCAATGAGATCACTATCTCTGACACAACAGAAAGGGCAAATAAATGGATGTGGTTAATTAGTGTCAGCATTTAATTTTATCTTCTTTTTATTTACTCTGGAATACAAACAGTGTGTTGTTACATGTAGATATTGGATGATTCATAGAGGACATATAAACTAAGGGTGATGAGCACCAAACTGGTATAAATTACTCTTGTAGTAACTCGTACTTCTTTAGTCTGGACTACTTTAGTAAATTAATTCTGTAGCAATATACTCTTTTAGTAATTGTTGGAGAGCTCCATTTCTATTTACTTCCTTAGTTGTAATTAAAGTAGTAACACCTTTTTACGAAAGAAGTAAGCTGTGTCTGCGCACTGCTGGCACGTGCATTACGTTCCCTCTCGGAAAATATTGATTGTCGGCAGCCATTATTGCATCACCTTTTGCATAATTTATGTTCATTGCTACGATTTTAGAAGCTAGAAAGGATTATTAAATTGAATTATTAAGATTGGAAAATCTAAATTCTATTGTACTATTAATGATAAGCTCTGTGTACTACGAAAAAGAAACATGCTATTAATGAATAAATCTGTTGTTAACCCGGCCATCTGAGCCACCAACATCCATTGTTGGTTGATGACACATATTAATTTAAGTGCCAGTTTGAGATACAAGCTAGCAGCAACATGGAGGTAGCCAAGAGATGTTCAAAAAGCATACCAGAAAATGAAAAAGAGCAGTTTGCTGAACTGATGAAAAAGTACATATCTACTGTTGACTCTAAAAAGCATGATGTCAACATGCTAAAAAGGAAAAAGGATGCTTGGGAAAAAATACACGTTGAATAAAATACAGGAGCTCTTACACAAAGATCACAAGACCAGCCTAAAAAAATTTGCAAGGACCTGAAAGCGAAAGCAAAGAAAATGAAAGCTGAATGTAATCAAGAACAATTTCAAACTGGCGGTGGAGTAGGTGAGATAAAGATCAACAATATAAGCCAAATGGTTGTTGATCTCATCCGACAAGTTTTCGAGGGGATAGCTGGAGTTAACAACAATGACCCATCTGAAGTTAATGTGATACTTACAAGCAACTTCGATGATGATAACTGCTCTGAAGGTAGCAGTGAAACTATTGCAGGTGGAACTTTATCCCATTGTCATGAACCTCACCCTGCATTCTCTGGTAGGAGCTTATTGGAAGATGTGCTCAGCAAATGAGGTAGAGAACATGCGGTTGCAGTGAAGAACTGAGAGTTGTTGAAAAAAGGCATACAAGCTTCATTCCTTAAAAATGTGTTTAATACAAGAGGAATACAATGCAAAATGTTATTAATAGAAAGACAAAGAGAAATCATGGAACAAGTGCATAACCTTAAAATGGAAATTATGAATAAGTTCAAGAATGTAATGGAGCAAACTTCAGGTTCCAATTCTTCAGCCAGTGTGTTTGAGAAATGTGGGTTTTTGTTAATGAATAAGAAAATATTCATATGTATAAAACATCTTTTATTTCCTTGAATTTTTTTCAAATGGTTAATATTTTGATATTTCTTGTATGGCATAATATTTTTGTTTATCATTTCAGCATTGGTACTAATTTTTGTTAATACCACATTCTAAATTTTATCCGAATTTGCAATATTATAAAATAAGACTTTTTTTGAGAAATAATCGAAACATTGTTTTACTTTGTATACTCAATTAAGAAATAAAATGGTAATGTTAATCCCCTACCTAAAAAGAAGAAAAAAATAACATAACTATAAAATTACACATAAATAAAATGAATCACTTTTCACAGCAGTAGTGACAATCTGGTGGCCTACTTATTCATTTAAGAAGGAAAAGTCTTTACACTATTAATTTTACTAGCAAACTAGGTACAGTGTTAATTATGTATATTAGACCTTCTGAAAGCTTGGCCTACAGCATCTGCTTCTGGTTGAAATGCATATAGTTCAATGTCATTCAACTCCACAGCATCAGAGTGAAACTTCTATTCCAAAGTTGTGTAGAACTGCAGCAGCCATAATAACAATCCCACACTAGTTTGGTTTAAATTGCATTATTTCGGTAAGAATCTGTAAACTTTTCTTCCAAACACCGAACTCTTGCTCTATTACACATCTTGTAGGCATACGGACTCTATTGCAGCGCTGTTCGGCTCCTGTGTGGGCTCGGAACACAGGCGTCATAAGATGTTTGGGCAGAGCATATCCCCTATCTACAACAAGCAACCCATCATATTGTCCATTTACAAATTCTGCAGCAACTCTACTGTTGTTCCAAATGCATGCATCATGCATGGAACATAACCAATGGCTTACCACATTCAAAATCTTCATATTGGCATCATAGATGTTTTGTGTATTGATGGAAAAGAAATTCTTGCGATTTCTGTGTTGTTCTGCTTGTACTCCAGGAGGACAAAGTATGGGGATATGTACACATTCTATGGCCCCTATGACATTTGAGAAGCCACCAGTTCAATAAAATTCCCTTTTGTTCTTTGATAATTTTCTTGGCTCTGTGGCACAGTTACGTACAGTGGCCTTAAGGCAATTAAACTGTTTATCACACTGTTAAAAGCTCTTCCAGCAGAAGTATGATGGAAATTAATGAGATTCCCTGCTACAATTTAATAAGTACCTGTGCAAAGATTCGCAGTTCACAAAGAAGTTGCAGCAGAGGAGACAAAGCAGGGTGCCTGTCAGAATTATGCTGCAGTAACGGCTCCAGCATACCAAGCAGCAACTCAAAAGATTCCTTACGAAATCCAAAGTGCTCTTTGAAATCACTGTCACTATACATCACGAATGAGTCTCTTCTCTGCATTACAACGCTCATTCTTGTGATGTTCACCTCTTCCTCCATCTACATATATTCTTTGTAGTCCAGGTAATCCATAGAATTCAACACTTAAAACACAGAATTCAAAGATCGCACCTTGCTCTCTGCCTTTACTCCTACTACTGCCTAGGAGTAAATTTTGGCCTTATTTCCTCCTTAAGTTACTAACGTAGTAGCGTAATCTTCAATGGTGCTCTCCACCAGTAATGGAGTAAATAAATTTACTTTGGAAGTAAATGAAAAATTTACTCCTTTAGTAATTTGCTCCTTTAGTTCAGTACTATTGAATGGAAGTCGCTCATTTCCTTCTCCTTTAGTAACTTACTACTTTAGTTTCACTTACTCCTGGTTGGTGCTTGTTACCCTAAATACGTTAACTTATTTGAAAGGATTTAAAAAGAAAGATGATGAGACTTACCAAACAAAAGCGCTGGCAGGTCGATAGACACACAAACATACACACAAAATCTAGCTTTCGCAACCAATGGTTGCCTCGTCAGGAAAGAGGGAAGGAGAGGGAAAGACAAAAGGATTTGGGTTTTAAGGGAGAGGGTAAGGAGTCATTCCAATCCCGGGAGCGGAAAGACTTACCTTAGGGGGAAAAAAGGACAGGTATACACTCGCACACACACACATATCCATCCTCATATACACAGACACAAGCAGGTCTGCTTGTGTCTGTGTATATGAGGATGGATATGTGTGTGTGTGCGAGTGTATACCTGTCCTTTTTTCCCCCTAAGGTAAGTCTTTCCGCTCCCGGGATTGGAATGACTCCTTACCCTCTCCCTTAAAACCCAAATCCTTTTGTCTTTCCCTCTCCTTCCCTCTTTCCTGACGAGGCAACCATTGGTTGCGAAAGCTAGATTTTGTGTGTATGTTTGTGTGTCTATCGACCTGCCAGCGCTTTTGTTTGGTAAGTCTCATCATCTTTCTTTTTAAATATATTTTTCCCACGTGGAATGTTTCCCTCTATTATATTTGAAAGGATTTATTGAAATGGGTTTTGTTAATAGTGAGTCATATGCAAATACCCTTCCTGGGTTTGCTGCTGGATAATATTTGCAAATCCCATGACTCATCAATACTACTGTTTGACATCTTCAGGTGATGGTTGTGGTAATAGCTGTTATCACTGCTGGAAGATACGATTTATGATAATTGTGCATCTTGCAGGAATGACAAGCAGCTACCACCAACTAAAGATGTTGAACGGTTGTATCAATGAAGTATTGTAGGATTTGCACAATATTATCTAGTGCAGGTCTGAGAAGTGTATTTGCAACAGATGTGTCAAGAAATCCTCAAAAGTCACAGTGAGTCATGTGTTTTCATTAAAATTTTGGGCATTTCTGAGAGAAATATTTCTTATATACTATACAAGTATTAAGTAATTCTAATTAGAAATAACTCATATTAAGAAACTGTAATTACAGCAACCAAATGAATGACTAATAATTTGCATAAAAGTTTATGAAATGTTGAAAAATACACATTGATTTATATGCAACATGAAACTTTGTTATTAAAGACTTACATTCATAAATTCATCCACTATATAGGAGCAGTGTTTGAAACAGTAGTTTTGATTTTACTCTGTGTCCTTTCTGACCAAAGTTTCACATAATGTGTGTAGCAGTACCTGTACATTATATGTGGGAAAGGAACCATAACATTGAGAAAAGTTAGAAACCAAATTGATAGCTGATAGGTATCATGAAAATCTAATGAAGTTATGCAACATGGTGCAAACAATTAAAAATTATTTTTAAAAAGATTTTCCTTCTGCAAGGAATTTAATTAAATAAAATCCAAGTCTGTGTGAAAGAGGCACAGTATACAGATAAAGGTCTATAGATAATGGCTGAATGCTTCTGGTTTTTAATGGAGAAACTGATTTGTGAAGCAGAACAAGTAGTCTGATGGAAGAGTTATCAATCAGCTTAAAAGGTAATGACAAAATGTAAAAGTAAAATGAAAGAACAGCAGCAACATAGTAACAATCAGAATGATTGCTAACATGCGACACATATAGGCTTAGTTTAGATAGAAACTGAAAGTGTGAACACAGTAAATTTTCATTTTCTCCGAGCATGATAAAGCTTTGCACTTTCCACCACGTGTAACAATATTGCAAAGAAAAAAATGAGAGGGAAAAGGATTTGTAGAGTATGGTACAATAACTTACTTTTTATGCATCATATGTTCAAATAATATCCTTAAGAAGTCTGCTGTAGACTGTCTTGCTTATTTGCAGCCTTATGCCACATATTTGAATAGATTTTAACTACACCTGATGTGTGTGTTAGATTCTGAATGAAATAGACCATAGCGCATGTATACATAGTGTTTTTACATAGACCAAAAAACATCTACATTATGTTCTTGTGATGCCACAATTATTCTCTTTATATGTGTAAGTATTATTTAATACTGTGTTTTCAGGTTCGGTATGAGGACGAGGACGAAGATGAAGGGCCACAGCCAGATCCAACACTGGAGCAGGGTGCACCGCTGCCCGTTCGGCTCCAGGGAGGTTTCCCAGCAGAACTTGCCTCCACCCCTCTTGAGGATATTGATAGTTTCTACCATAACCAGCGGGTACGCAGGAAGGAATTATATTTGTTTACTGACAGCTCCTCACTTTGATGCATATTAAAAGAAGAAAACAAGAAAACATGGGGAAAAGCTGTTCTCTGAACTATGAATTTCTCTACAAAATTAATACTTTCAATCCTGGATAAGTCACTTGCTGCTGGCGTTATAATACAAGCAATTCTCTCAGATCCCATTGATTTATGAATAGCAGATAATGTTAATGTCTAGTCAAATAGTCATTATAATTGTAGCTTTTGATTCATTACTTTTTAAACCCCAAAAAGATACAATGTCAACTGTAAGTTCTAACTCTCATTTACACCCTGAAAAGATACAATGTCAACTGTAAGTTCTAACTCTCATTTACACCCTGAATTTGACCTAATTTAGAGAGTGAGAACTGAAAAGTAGGAATGTGAGTGAAGATAAATGAAGCTATCCTGAATTGGAAACAAAAATATGTTTTATATATATTCTTTGATAATTGATAGCATGCAGAATATCTTGGTGCAAAGTAAGTACAAAATAAATCATCATATTAAAAATTGAATGAAATTTGTACTGATAATTGGAGAATGACATGATTATCGCCTTTAGCTATTGATAAAATCATTGTTTGAACCACCAGTTTAAGTCAGCAGATCATCATTATGGTCTTAAAAGCTTTTACGTAATCATAAAGGCAAATATAAAATCTTGACATTGGTTAATAAAACCAAGAATTTTTCATTGTTGTCACATCATAATATAGATTACATGGAGTCGCCAATCAATAGATTACATCATCAGTATAGAAACTGTGCCAGGCAGTATGCTCTTTGAAGTTAAATCAGCATTAATCGTTTATGCTGTGATTGAATGTATACCTCATAGAACCAAGCAACTGTGACAAATTCATGGTTTTATTATGTGACATCAGCAATTTTATATTTGTCTAATACAGTGGTGTAAATGCTTTTAAGAATCTGACGATGGTTAGCCTACTGAAATTGGTTGTTTAAATAAAGATTTTATCTTGAAAAAAGAGACAGCATTGGTCGTATATTTTTTACTATCGCAAAATCGATTTTCTGTCACTGAGTTACCATCTTCAGTGCTATATTGTATAACTTAAATTAGGATGCACTGTTGTCACTAAGCTTACGGCAATCACATATACGACCAATGCTGTCTCTTTTTTCAAGTATACCTGTTATCTGGTCGTAGTGCACAAGACAACATGGAGTCGCCAATCAATAAAGATTTTATCAGCAGCTCCAGATTTTATCAGCAGCTCCAGGCAGTAATCTTAACATTTTTCAAAGATCAACAAGCTGTGGTGCAATACCTCATGAAAATATATTGGAGCTGATAAATTACTGATGTATTGCTATGGCAAGTGATTTTGAGATGTAAGAACTTTCCAAACTTATTTTTATTTTGAGACAATTTTTCTTGTTGTGTTTATAGACCAGAGATTACTATAACTTTATTTCAAAATTAGATACGACAGGTATTACTTTTATACCTAAAAACAAAGATGATGTGACTTACCAAATGAAAGTGCTGGCAGGTCGACAGACACACAAACGAACACAAACATACACACAAAATTCAAGCTTTCGCAACAAACTGTTGCCTCATCAGGAAAGAGGGAAGGAGAGGGACAGACGAAAGGATGTGGGTTTTAAGGGAGAGGGTAAGGAGTCATTCCAGTCCCGGGAGCGGAAAGACTTACCTTAGGGGGAAAAAAGGACGGGTATACACTCGCACACACACACGTATCCATCCACACATATACAGACACAAGCAGACATATGTGTGTGTGTGCGAGTGTATACCCGTCCTTTTTTCCCCCTAAGGTAAGTCTTTCCGCTCCCGGGACTGGAATGACTCCTTACCCTCTCCCTTAAAACCCACATCCTTTCGTCTGTCCCTCTCCTTCCCTCTTTCCTGATGAGGCAACAGTTTGTTGCGAAAGCTTGAATTTTGTGTGTATGTTTGTGTTCGTTTGTGTGTCTGTCGACCTGCCAGCACTTTCATTTGGTAAGTCACATCATCTTTGTTTTTAGGTATTACTTTTACTTTCACTTATAACAATTGTACTAATATAACAGTTCATTTTTCTTTTTGCAGACATTCGTAGTGGTTAGTAAAGGAAAGGATATTTTCCGATTCAGTGCAACAGATGCCTTGTGGATTCTGGATCCTTTCAATCCTATTCGAAGAGTTGCTATATATATTTTGGTTCATCCCTTATTTTCACTTTTTATCATCACAACAATTTTAACGAACTGCATCTTCATGATCATGCCTACTACACCAGTAATAGAATCAACAGAGTAAGTAATAACATAATTACTTATAGCTTTGGAGATTCCTTTTGTAGAATTTGTGTTTGTAGAAGACTAGTTTCACAGTTTTTTTTTATTATTTTAAATGTTTTGGTAAACTGACTGCCATTCTCAGTTAATGAAAGAAGCAATTCGTTATGAAATAGTTAAGATTAATGGAATGAAAAGAATCACTCATTACCTAAAAACAGTGTGTAGTGAATAAAATTGCTGTAAGCAGAGTAAAGGAGTCAGTCAGTGCACATTTTATTGATGGTTGACTACCTAAAACATGTTTTTGTCGTATGTTTTTCATCTATATTTTACAAAACATTTTTTATCCACTGTTTCATATTTTGTAAAATTCAGAAATACAGAAAAAAATCTGCTAGCTGTGTGCATAACGATGAGATTAATGTTGTCTTTTGACTGAAAATGGACCAGATTGTTGCTTTTTAAAACTGAGGACTTCAAAAAGTTCATACATTGTGCAAAACATGCATTTTTGGACTGTGACCACAAACTATGAGCCATTTGAAAATCAATGCTTTATATCATGGTAAGTGATGTTAGCATTGGAGAAAAAGCATGGAGAAAGATATCCAGCAAAGATTAGTCGATAAATATTCATTTTTTTAAATTCAGACACCTTTTACATGCTGTAATAAAAACGCATTTGTATTTATAAAACAGATATTAATATACTTGTTGTTGAAAATGACCATACCGACAAAATTGTTATTGATTTGTAAAAATGTTTATATCTACTGTTCACTAGAAACAATGGGGAAGTGTTTATGCATTGTTGTAGCTCTTATTGAATTTGGAATTTTTCTCTTTTATTGTGTATTTCTCTCATGCTGCAAGACGAAACATTTCAAAGTGAAAATAAAAGTTTTATTGCAGCATCTACATACATGTGTTTGTCATTCCATCAGTTTCACTCTGATCCATGCCTTTTTTGTCTGCCATTGTATGTTCTGAAAACTTCTCTCTCTAAATACTTATTTAGACCACTGAGATATGTGAATCCATGAATATGTAGCATGATACAGCATGCTTGGAGATAATTAAAAGACAGAAAATCATCAAATGAAAAAAAAGAAAAAAAACTGGAAGAAATCGAATATGAGAGAGAAATTGCTGCGTGAGAAAAACAGAAATGGGATATTGTTCTACGCATACATTACCAGACATTATAAAATAATTGTAATGCATTTGACTGTTTTACTACACCTTTATTAGGTTGTCTTTTCAGAAATACAATGTATTTCGGCAGGACACATTTATATAACGAAATGTGATTCCACACATGCCAACTTTTGATTCTACACTAACTCTGAGAAAACAATGGCAGTTGTACTGAAGTTCTTTGTCAAACCGTAGCTTTCATATGTTATCTGCCGTTAAACTTCCAACACTGTTTTTATCTTTTCATACAAGGTTTTGTGTCGTTGTTGCCTCTGTAGAGTATTGTACCATAGGAAGCAAGGAGAGGACGTTGTTTGGTGGCTGGTATCCTCTCTCTACAACACAACTGCACATATTTATTAACAGGGTTCTTTATTCATAAGAACAATTAAGTTATATCTAAAAACAAAGATGATGTGACTTACCAAACGAAAGATGATGTGACTTACCAAACAAAAGCGCTGGCACGTCGATAGACACACAAACAAACACAAACATACACACAAAATTCTAGCTTTCGCAACCAACGGTTGCCTCATCAGGAAAGAGGGAAGGAGAGGGAAAGACGAAAGGATTTGGGTTTTAAGGGAGAGGGTAAGGAGTCATTCCAATCCCGGGAGTGGAAAGACTTACCTTAGGAGGAAAAAAGGACAGGTATACACTCGCATACACACACATATCCATCCACACATATACAGACACAAGCAGACATATACAGAGGCAAAGAGTTTGAAACTCTTTGCCTCTGTATATGTCTGCTTGTGTCTGTATATGTGTGGATGGATATGTGTGTGTATGCGAGTGTATACCTGTCCTTTTTTCCTCCTAAGGTAAGTCTTTCCACTCCCGGAATTGGAATGACTCTTTACCCTCTCCCTTAAAACCCAAATCCTTTCGTCTTTCCCTCTCCTTCCCTCTTTCCTGACGAGGCAACCGTTGGTTGCGAAAGCTAGAATTTTGTGTGTATGTTTGTGTTTGTTTGTGTGTCTATCGACGTGCCAGCGCTTTCGTTTGGTAAGTCACATCATCTTTGTTTTTAGATATATTTTTTCCCATGTGGAATGTTTCCCTCTATTATATGAACAATTAAGTTACGTATTTTTAAGCAAGTCATTGTGTACAAGCTCTTCTGTAATAGTCCACGTTAGCCTCACTGCTGGTGAAGTACAATTCCCACTATAAACACTACACTCTCATAGCTGGTGATGTGTACTGACAGACGCCAACTAGAATAGTGACTATTCCATGACTGCGGCAGTCTGCGACTGGCTAGGACACCGATGGGCTGGGTGACTGTAACCGACTGGGGCCTCCGGTCCGCAGTGGCAGTCGAGAGGGTGTTGCTTGCGTGTCTGTCTTTGGCATCTCTTGTGATAGACATGCTTGATTCAGCACCTTTTTATCGATCTTCTTGCAACCACTTTGCCAACAGGTGTGGTGACGACAGCTTACGTCAGCACTCATGATACCATATCCCCTGCTAAGTTAAGACACTGCTTACCCAACAGGTTTCTGGTTTTCTGACAAGGGAACCTCCCCATTGCCCCCCCCCCCCCCCCCCCCCCCCCAGATTTAGTTGTAAGTTGGCACAGTGGATAGGCCTTGAAAAACTGAACACAGATCAATTAAGAAAACAGGAAGAAGTTGTGTGGAGCTATGAAAAAAATAAGCAAAATATACAAACTGAGTAGTCCATGTGCAAGATAGGCAACATCAAGTAGCGTGTGAGCTCAAGAGCGCCGTGGTCCTGTGGTTAGTGGGAGCCACTGCGGAACGAGAGGTCCTTTGTTCAAGCATTCCCTTGAGTGAAGAGATTACTTTCTTTATTTTCAAAAAGTTATGATCTGTCCGTTCGTTCATTGACGTCTCTGTTCACTGTAATAAGTTTAGTGCCTGTGTTTTGCGACTGCACCGCAAAACCCTGCGAGTAGTAGACGAAAGGATGTGCCTCTCCAATGGGAACTGAAGACATTTGATTGCTAGGTCATAGGTCAACTGATTCCTCCACAGGAAAACACATCTGCTATATTTTATATGACATTGGTGATGGCATGTGTGTCACATGACAGGAAAATGTTGTTGACCCACCTAACTTGTACACTTGGCGAATGGGTAAAAAGATTCTTGTACCTTGCCCGATTTAGGTTTTCTTGTGGATGTGATAAGAGTTTGTCACATATACTGCAACAAATGAATGCAACAGTTTCACAGTCACACAGTTTTCCCTGTGCTCTGTTAAAACATGTGTTTTTAACGTTTTCAAATTTTTCCGTGTGTAGAGCATCAAACCCTGCATATGTCCAAGCAAATCTGAACATGTCCTGGAATTTTGGAGAGCGAAGTTGATTATGTGTGAGTGCCTGAACTTTGATAATTGACACATGATCACAATCATGTAAACAATACTGCTCTGTGTACCTGTGCAGCTTCGGACGGACGAACAGATAATAATTGTCTGAAAATATAAAAATAAACTTTTCACTCGAGGGAAGACTTGAACCTAGGACCTCTCGTTCTGCACCTACTCACGCTAACCACGGGACCACGGCGCTCCTGAGCTCACTCTGTCCTTGATGTTGCCTATCTTGCACATGGATTACTCAGTTTGTATATTTTGCTTATTTTTTTCACAGTTCCACACAACTTCTTCCTGTTTTCTTGATTGATCTGTGTTCAGTTTTTCAAGGCCTATCCACTGTGACAACTTATAACTAAATCTGTGGGGGGTGCGATGGGGAGGTTCCCTTGTGAGTCACACATGTCAGCAGTATTCATTGTATTGATCTCAGTGTTACATTTAAGGTCATCATAAGATCTATCCCTATATAGAGACCTATATACACAATGTTTTCTGGAGTGATGATCATTATTCATAAAACACACCTCTCTGGAAACGTTTCACTGCCAAGAGCTAGAAGAAGAGTTCTCATTCCCAAGAACAGCATCATCACAGAAATTCTCTACCAGTATGTGTAATGGAGGCCATCTAATGTGTATTCAGGGACTTTCCACATGAAAAGTTATTAATAGTAGTCCACTAAATCATATAACAGCAAAAACAATCAATTATTGATAAAATTATTTTACTATATACTAAAAAATCTACTCACCAAGTGGCAGCAGAACACACACACATAAAAGACTGTTGTGATTAGCAAGCTTTCGGAGCCAGTGGCTCCTTCTTCAAGCAGAGGAGTTGAAGGGGAAGGAAGAAGGGCAAAGGAAAAGGATTGGAGAGGTCTAGGAAAAGAGACAGATTTTGGGAAAGTGACCCAGAACCATGGGTCAGGGGAGACTTACCATACGGGATGAAAAGGAAAGAGTCTTTCCTTCTCATCCCATACAGTATGACATAACTATACTTTTAGTGTAACAGAGGAAGAGTTATAGAAACAGACCAAGGCTGGAATGTGCAAATTGGATTATAGAGGATTTTGGTTGTAATAGTTTATATAGAGGTGAAAAGATTAGTACAAGACATGGAAAGATAGACCTCAGCTTCAGACCATTCAGAGAAGATGCTATCCACATCAGGTGTTACTGGTGTAGTGCTGCCTGGGTTTTCTATGCAAAATGTCTTCGACAGGGCCTTGACAGTCCCATCTGACGTCGCAGATTAACAACAAATTACGTAAGGAAAATGAGAAACAGCATCAGTTGCCAATAATCAGAAAGTGTCTAGAAAAAGAGATATCAATATGGATTCTTTCCCAAGGTTGTGTAGGGGCCAGCAATGGTGAGAAAACAGTGATACACCATCTGCTGACCCAAACACTTAAGGCAGGCCATGACAAAGTGTTCCATCTCCTGATCAGTGCCCAGCCAGAACACTTGACAGTGCACTAACAGTTTTGTATGAGAGGTCCCCCCAAGGACCATGGTGTAATAAACGGAGGACTTTCTGCCACAGAGCCACTGCATCCACTACACGAGGAGCAAACTCGTCCTTTGAAAGGGGAATAATGCCATCCAAGAATCAGAGGTGATAGCACAATCGATAAAAATTCCAAAGCGCAGACGGTCAGGCCACCCATGTTGTATTGTGCGTGTGACCAGCTGGAACATCGGGCCCACCACCACACCAGAGGAAATACGGGAACTGGTGATGGAGAAGTCATCCTCCATGTGCCTCACTCCCAAATCCACTTGAAAACAAAGTAGTTCCTCCTGGTCGTGAAGGGTGAGGGCCTTGGGGAGCCAGGACAGAACATATGTGTTCACATGTTGCAATATGCGATAAAAATGGACCTCATAATTGTACCAGTAGAAGAACAGGGCCCAACACTGAAGACAGTGAACATCCATGGCGTTGTCTGGTAAGAACGCTGATGGGCTAAATGGGGAAACTCAGGGTTTATGGTTGGCATTTAAATGAAGTTTTACTACACACAAAACTTTTTTAAGACATAGGAGGAAGAGCCTCTATTTCCACCTGAGAATAATATTGCTAAGGTGAAGTGAGAGTTTTTTATGCTAAAGCAATTGGCTGTTTGGAGCCATCTGAATGGTGACGGGCCTAGATCACTCCCACATCATACGATGTACTGGAATGCTTCCAAGGGTAGGACCAGATGCTTGCCAGGTCGAAATGTTGTAAGGAATGGTGCAGAGTGAAGACTCTCCTTAAGCTGCACAAAAGCACACTCACATGTTGCAGACCAAATAAAAGTAGCACTTTTTCAAAACAATACATGTAAGGAGTGGGCAATAGTAGCTGCTCTGGGAATACATGTCCAGCTGAACAGTAATCAAAGAATGGAGACTACGTAGTAGATACTCCATGTTAGCGCCTGTCACAATGATATTATCAAGGTAGTTAATGTAACTTGGAACAACAGCCATAACATGTTCAGCAGGCACACTAGTGATGCCAAACATCATCCATTGATACTATAGCCCGCTTCACGTTAGATGGCACTTCCGCACATACAGCTGGAGCAACAGAGAGGTGTGGAGGGGATGGGGTTTCACATGCATGGTGGCAGAGAGTGGCCAAACGAGCTCCGTGTTGCCAAACTGTGTTGCTGCGGGCAAAAGTCATGTTCATTTGCCTTCGGTACATCAGTTATACATTCAAATCTGTGAGGGAATAATATATTTTAAAACTGATTTCAATCATTCGTCTACATGAGAGAAATCTTACTTGTGAGTGTTGAGGTTGTGCTCCACAGCAATTGCCTGTGTGATGTCGGAAGGCGAGAATAGCTGATACAGCTTTTTGAAGACATCAAGAACAATTTTTCTCAAAATGACAGCTGCCTAATGACAAGATCATCAGAAACAGTTGCAATAATTGCCATTTATTGCGATTTGGGCTGTATTATAAGTAAAACATTACAAAATAAACTTAAAACCGAAATCATTATATTTGTTTTACAACTGCTTCTACTCCATACTATTTTTTGAATGTGTGTAATGCACGTATGTGGGTGTGTTTCACTGCTGTTCAATGTGAATCACTATGCGTAAAAAAGAATTACTGGTAGCAAAAGCTAGTGCAAAAGACTATCATAAAAATTGTCAGTATGTTATTATATTTTTTGGCGTCAACAGGCATTGTGGTTTAAACTTACTCGTTTGACATTACAGTGGCAGAACGCATTTATGATCCATCGAACACGCTAACAATTAACCATCTTCAGTGAATAACTTGACAGAATGCTGACTGATAAAGTCGAAAACGATCGATATCTCGACATGTAACACTCCCTTTCATTAAAAAGGCATTTTCCAATTTGTGCAGTGAAAATGACAGGGGTGGAAATACTGGATTTTTTGACGAATTTATCCAGCTGCATTCTCGCAAGTAATACAACAGGCTGGGGAAATCTTAACTTCTCCTTGGGTAATGTGCTGAACATTATAGTCTCAATGCTTCACAGGCTACATATTCCTCATCAGTAAAAGCTAGGAAGTTCTCATGTATAGTGTATGCAACTGATATGTTGACAAAAACGTTTTTAAGCCGTGAGTCTTTAAAATTGCTTTACTTTGTTTCAAAGTCTACATTGTAGTACTATCAGCTATCTGAGTGCATGTCCAAACCATCTGATTGTAAAGTTAGGATGATATGTTCAAGGCTTTTATCCATCTTCACCTCTCTGTGAAAGTCTTATTTCTGAAACTTTTCAGCATGACACACAGCGTGACACGCTGAAGGGGGATACTGTCTATTGCTTCATGCACAAGCCTTCCAGTGTCTGTTATCTTGAAAGTTTTTTTTCTCCCTACATAGCTTGTAACCTGTGCGCAAATTAATTCTATTGGATTATGCTGACAGTAATATATGAGTAAACACAAAACTTTGTGACCATATTCACATGCAAGAAAGTCAAATTTGTTTATTCTGTCGCGTGACTTTTATAAAGTAACGAGCTGCAGGAGTTCAGCATGAGTTTGGCTTATATTGTACGGAATATTTTTATTTTTCAGCCAGTTCACAATATTCCCTTTCCTGATGCTCATACTTGGTCATTTCTCTGTAACAGCTGAATGATAGCTGGCACAGTAATTACAGTGGTCGACTTTGAAACGAGGTATGGCAAGATTTGTTCAGTGAACCACTTCTTGAAAGTGACAGCATTAATTTCCGAATCATAGTCACTACTGTTTTCCTTACACCTAAATACAATTTTCCTCTCAGGAACCAAATCAGAAAAATAGCCAGCATGAAGAATAAGTATCTGAGAACCTTTTCCTAAGGGAACTTTAAAACTGCCAGTAACATCAATCATTTTCATGGAATGTTTCTAATTCATCCATGTTTCATCAAGGTAATACACTGTAGAACTACCTCCTCCTCTGGTATCATGCATCTTTATAACAGATGTGCTTCATCCTGCTTCTACATCACTTCTTTCAATTAAAAACTCTCTTCTAAACATGATTAAAACCATTGTATTTTAAAATTCTTTACATTGACGAAGCACTACCTTTGAAGCCAATTTGCTCAGGCATAATTGTAACAAGTTTTTGTGATGTTGGGTATTCCCTTCTTATATACATTTCAAACGCAGAGCACTTTAAAATATCATTGTCAAAACCATGTATTTGTGTTACAGGTATCTTGTGATTTCGATGATTTTTCACATGACATGAAAACAAATTTTCCTGAGGTTTCTACAGCTCGGATGCTTTTGTTTGCTATTCTCTGAACAATTCTCATGCTGACACATTGTTCTGCAGTTCGTTCTTGAGTCTTCAAAATGTCAAAAATAGAAGTGAAATGATAATTAAATGGACACCCTAGCTGCAAAAAGGCATTGATGTACTGCATTGGGGACATGTTGAAAATGTGTGCCCCAACCGGGACTCGAACCCGGGATCTCCTGCTTACATGGCAGACGATCTATCCATCTGAGCCACCGCGGGCACAGAGGATAGTGCATCTGCAGGGACTTATCCCTTGCACGATCCCCGTGAGATCCACATTCGCAACATGTCCACATCACTACATTCGTAGTGCGCCTGATAGATGTTTGCCCATCTTACTCATTACTCATGGCAGATTAATCTACCAAGTCCCGTACGAGTTCAGGCATAGCGTGTGCGTTCGCACAAGAAGGTCAATGGCCGGGAAGCCATATTTTAACTATATATGACGGTAGTATCTGTTCCCGAAAGAACAGTTACTGTGGATGACCATGCAGCTTTGCTAAGGTGGGCAAACATCTATTAGGCGCACTACGAATGTAGTGGTGTGGACATGTTGCGAATGTGGATCTCACGAGGATCGTGCAAGGGATAAGTCCCTGCAGATGCACTATCCTCTGTGCCCGCGGTGGCTCAGATGGATAGATTATCTGCCATGTAAGCAGGAGATCCCGGGTTCGAGTCCCGTCGGGGCACACATTTTCAACATGTCCCCAAATGAAGTACATCAACGCCTGTTTGCAGCTAGGGTGTCCATTTAATTATCATTTCATTTTTAGCAAAGCTGCATGGTCATCCATGGTTACTGTTCTTTCGGGAACAGATACTACCGTCATATATAGTAAAAATAGAAGTATCACTTTCAGATTCACATTTGAAAAAGTTATAAATAAGACACATAAACCTCCTCAACTGGTTGTGAAGCATCTGCATCTACATGATTACTCTGCAATTCCCGAGCGTGCAGCAAACATGTACACATTTATCTTCCCTTGCGAGCTGTAATTTCTCTCATTTTATTATGACGAACATTCCTCCCTATGTAGGTGGGAGCCAACAAAGTATTTTCACACTCTCAGGAGAAAGTTGGCGACTGAAATTTCATGAGAAAATCCAGCCACAATGAAAAACACCTTTGTTTTGATGATTGCAACCCAAATTCGCACATCATATTCATGGCAGTCTCTTCCCTATTTCGCAAAAATACAAAACAAGCTGCCCTTCTTTGAACTTTTTCAATCAATTCTATCTGCTGTGGATCCCACACCTGACAGCTACACTGCAGAAGAGGGCGGAAAAGCATAGTATAAGTAGTCTCTTTAGTAGACCTGTTGCATTTTCTAAGTGTTGTACAAATAAATCTTTGGTTTGCTTTTCACACAACGTTATTTATGCGATATTTGCATTTTAAGTTATTTGTAATTGTAATCTCTAAGTATTTAGTTGAATTTATAGCCTTTAGAATCTTGTTTTTTGTCCTGTAAACCGAAATTAGCAGATTCCTTTTACTATTCATGTGGATGACTTCAGACTTTTCATTGTTTAGAGTCAACTGCCACTTTTATTACCATATAGATATCTTGTTTAAGTCATTTTCTAATGTGTTTAAATCTCTGATGTCTTTATAAGACGGTAAATCACATCATCATTTCCAAACAGTCTAAGAGGGATGCTCAGAATGGCTCCTAAATCATTTATTAGGTCAGGAACAGATGAGTGCCTGTAACACTTCATTGAAAACGCCAGATACCACTTCTGTCTTACTTGATGATTTTCCATCGATTACTACTTGTAGTGATCTTTCTGAGAGGAAATCATGAAACCAGTCGCGTGACTAACACGATACTTCATAGGCATGGACTTTAATTAAAGTTGTTTGTGAGGAACTTAACGTTTATTGCCGTCACATGAAATTTCCATTTAAAGATCACTCTAAAACATTTACAGATACACATTCTCAGCTATACTACTATAAGAAAGTAACATCGACATCTGAGTGAATAATTCAGTCGCTCTGTGAATAAAACTGCATTGTTGCAAAATACGGCAACAGCGCAGCAGGAGGGCGAGAGACTCTCGCAGACCAGTTTATTACTCGTGGCTAGCTGCTCAGAAAGAGAATGAATCTTATTGGCTACTAACAGTTGATGGTGGGGCTTGCGCAGAATGGCTGAAAATAGGGCTGCGTTCCAACATTACGTGAGCTATAGTAGAGGCTAAAAGGTGAATTAACCACAAGCAACTGTTTTAATGCCTCATCCAATGGAATCTGAAGGTCAGCTTCAGCCAAGTCAATTTTTGAACAGAATTGGCACCTAGTCAGCATTGTGAGCAACTCCTCCATTGAGGCAAGGGGTAAGTGTATATGACTGCCTGTGCATTAATATTGACGTTGAAGTTGCCACAGAGCTGAAGCTGATTGGAAAGCTTCTTTTTGGTAACTAAGGGTGTAGCCCTTTCACTTGACTAAATTGGTCTAATCACTCCCAGTAATGGTATGTGATCCAGCTCCTTCTTAATGTGATTATGTAAAGCTACTGCTCTGTAACTGCTGAAAAGCTGATGTCATTTTTTGCAACCATATATTAGTCTTACAGATAGATTTAACTGTTAGGAAGTCTTTTCTTAAGGTATTTGTCTGGAGTGTAGCAATGTGTGGAAGTGAAGTGTGGTAGATAAATAATTTAGACAAGAAGAGAATAGAGGCTTTTGAAATGTGGTGCTACAGAAGAATGCTGAAGATTAGATGGGTAGGTTGTATAACTAATGAGGAGGTTGTTGTTGTTGTGGTCTTCAGTCCTGAGACTGGTTTGATGCAGCCCTCCATGCTGCTCTATCCTGTGCAAGCTTCTTCATTTCCCAGTACATACTGAAACCTACATCCTTCTGAATCTGCTTAGTGTATTCATCTCTTGGTCTCCCTCTATGATTTTTACCCTCCATGCTGCCCTCCAATACTAAATTGGTGATCCCTTGATGCCTCAGAACATGTCCTACCAACCGATCCTTTCTTCTAGTCAAGTTGTGCCCCAAACTCCTCTTCTCCCCAATTCTGTTCAATACCTCCTCATTAGTTATGTGATCTACCCATCTAATCTTCAGCATTCTTCTGTAGCACCACATTTCGAAAGCTTCTATTCTGTTCTTGTCCAAACTTTTTATCATCCATGTTTTACTTCCATACATGGCTACACACCACACACCATACAAATATTTTCAGAAACGACTTCCTGACACTTAAATCTATACTCGATGTTAAAAAATTTCTCTTCTTCAGAAATGCTTTCCTTGCCATTGCCAGTCTACATTTTATATCCTCTCTACTTCGACCATCATCAGTTATTTTGCTCCCCAAATAGCAAAACTCTTTTACTACTTTAAGTGTCTCATTTCCTAATCTAATTCCCTCAGCATCACCCGACTTAATTTGACTACATTCCACTATCATTGTTTTCCTTTTGTTGATGTTCATCTTATATCCTCCTTTCAAGACACTGTCCATTCTGTTCAACTGCTCTTCCAAGTCCTTTGCTGTCTCTGCCAGAATTACAATGTCATCGGCAAACCTCAAAGTTTTTATTTTTTCTCCATAGATTTTAATTCCTACTCTGAATTTTTCTTTTGTTTCGTTTACTGCTTGCTCAATATACAGATTGAATAACGTCGGAGATAGGCTACAGTCCTCTCTCACTCCCTTCCCAACCACTGCTTGCCTTTCATGCCCCTCGACTCTTATAACTGCCATCTGGTTTCTGTAAAAATTGTAAATAGCGTTTCGCTCCCTGTATTTTACCCCTTCCACCTTCAGAATTTGAAATAGAGTATTCCAGTCAACATTGTCAAAAGCTTTCTCTAAGTCTGCAAATGCTAGAAACATAGGTTTGCCCTTCCTTAATCTATCTTCTAAGATAAGTCGTAAGGTCAGTATTGCCTCACATGTTCCAATATTTGTACGGAATCCAAACTGTTCTTCCCCAAGGTCGGCTTCTACCAGTTTTTCTATTCGTCTGTAAAGAATTCGTGTTAGCATTTATTTATTTAGTTAGTATTTATGAGGAGATACTGAATGGAATTGGAGAGACAAGAAACTTGGGGCACAACTTGACTAGAAGAAGGGATCAGTTGATAGGACACATTCCAAGACATTGAGAGATTGAGAGATCACCAATTTGGTATTGGAGGTAAGTGTGTGTGTGTGTGTGTGTGTGTGTGTGTGTGTGTGTGTGTGTGGGTGGGTGGGTGGGGGGGGGGGTACAAATCTTAGAGGAGAGATGAATACAATAAGCAGATTCAGAAGGATGTAGATTGCAGTAATTAATCAGAGATTAAGAGGCTTACACAGGATGGAGTAGCGTGGAAAGCTGCGTGAAACCATTCTTTGGACTGAAGACCACAACAACAACAAGAACAGCAACATATCAATCTGACCTCCATTTGATACAGCTCTGATGTGGTTGCATGAAGTAACCTGCTGCTTACTGAACTTACTGCCCACACCAAATGTAAGTCGAGTCACTATGGCAAGTGTAGTGCACATTGCCATCCAAATGGAGTGCCCACAACTACCTGAGGCAACTTGGTCACCAATTGCCATCTCCAGAATCGAAGTGTGCACACAACACCACACCAGTGACACCTGACATGGATAATGTCTTTACAAGTGCATTCATGGGCCTCCAGGCCCTCAGTTCTTAAATGTGTTCAAGACATATAAACTACTTTCTCTGTATTCTTATTGATGTCACTCCACGAGCTAATAAATTGTATCTCTGATGGTTTCCCATGTGTTTTTGGTTTAAACACAAATGGTAGTTTCATGGTTAGAATTTTTGTGTGTTTTGGATTTTGTGGTTTTTCTGCCATTTGGCTCTTCCATGAGGGTTTGCTGCAGTCACTTCTGCAATGACAGTAGTGCATACATTCATGATGGCATGATTGTTGGCTATGTTGACCCAGGCTCAGCTGACAGTTGTTTACACGCCATGATCCCCCACACCCTCTTCCATTTCTGATGATGAATCCTGGAAGATTGGGACACTTAAGAAAAGCAGCTTTGCCAATATTTCATAACACTTTTCTTATTGTGGATACCCCTTCATATGTATTACTTGCTGTGCCAGTTAGCTCCTCTGCAAGAACCAGTGTCACTTTCTTTCCATAATATGTGTAGTTTGCTGCTCTGCTATCACCACAAGCATGCACATGTGATCACTGTGTACTTTGAATTCTACCAATGTCGCAAATAGCTGCAACAGTCATTTTGAACTTTGTTGGTGAAGGTTAATGTCCTCAGCTGTAAGTACCGGATCATCAAAGCTAAGTCTCAGTCTTAAGTGGATACCATGGTCAGAGGTGCAATCATCTGTTCGGCCCCAGATAAGGAGGTGCATCAACTTGCCCTTTATTATGAGGATCCTACATTAGAAGAGGTTTTGAGTACTGCCCAATCATTTGAGGTCTTCTGCACTACGGGCCACCAGTTGCAGTCTTGGAGTGATGTAGCCATTGTTTACAGTATGCAACCCTGACATTTGGAGCCAAGGACATGGGGGAAGAGGGGGTAGCTGCAGTACAAACAAACCAACAGGGCCAATGCAGACAAACATCTCATTGGCAGCAGGAACAGCAAATGCCACTTCCTTTGTGCCCCACTTGTACTGTACAGCATGAGTGGGCAGCCCGTCCCAAGCTGTGAGCCTCTTGCTGTATATGAAAATTCAATCTATAACTACTTCCCCCCCCCCCCCCCCCGCCCCCACCACCACCACCACCACCATCCCTTCCAGGAGCCATTGCAGGAATCAGTGGACACTGATATTCATACTGCTTTATTGTTGTGCTCACCATTGTCTGCAGGCCAGAAAAAACTTTCATTGAAGGGTGGTTGATGGATAAGCTATTAATTCTACAAATTGACATGGGAGCTGCAGTGTCCCTACTTAACCCATAGATGTACTCCAGGCTAAGATGTCCACAATTGGCATGTGTCTAGTATCGTTCGGTAAGCTGTAATAAATAGCAGATTCCTTTTCTCAGCCAATTCATGGCCAGCACAGTTTACAAGTCAACTGGCTGTTCTGTTACATTTTTGGTGGTTAATGATACAAGGACTGAAAATTTGTTTGGGTTCGATGCACTTGCTAGTTTTGGCTTTGTCTATTGTGGATGATGTGCATCTTGTGTTAGACCAAATGCCTTATTACAAATGGATTTCTTGTGTTCTAAGTTTTCGAATCTGTTTGTTACAGGGTTAGGCTGTGCAAACTGTTTTACGACACTCATCACCATCAAAACCTCTGTCAGCTCTCACATTTTTCATCTATAGGCATTGCCCATAGCTTTATGCAAAAAGGTTAAGATGTAACTGATTGCTTACCATCATCAGGAGTGATAAGGCTTATTTTCTCAAGTGAACAGGCTGGTCAACTTTGGGTCTGTGATAATTTCAAGGTTAGGATTAATGCACAAGCAGTCATAGACACACATTCACTACCTCTCTGGGGGGAGTTGCTCACAAAGTTGGCTGGATGTCAGTTATTTTTAATAATTGATTTGACTGAAGCCTACCTCCAGATGCCATTGGGCAAGGCATCAAAACAGTTGGGTTTATACACCTTCCTGCCTCTTTCAGTACCAATGGCTAACGTTTGGGGACACTAGTGTGCTTGCTATCTTTCCATGTTTTTTAGAATATTTTATGAAAGTTCTCCCTCACTACATTAACTGTCTTGATGATATCATCGTGACAGGTGCCACCATGAAGGATATCCTGTGTATCCTCCGTTCTTTGTTTACTATTCTGCAGGACATGGGCTTCAAATGTAATGTTGCTAAGTCTCACTTTTTCCAGCCTTTCATTGTTTATTGGGGTCATAAAATATCCTGGCAGGGCATCCACCCCATGCAGCAACATATCACCGCCATTACACCTTTGCCCTGCCTGTTAAATCTACAAGAACTTCAGGCATTCCTCGGCAAAGTGGCATACTGTCGCAAGTTTATTCCCTGAGCAGCTACTGTCACCCACCCGCTGCATCTGTTGCTTTGGAAAAGTGCTCCTTTTGTTTGGTGTGCAGCATTTGAGCGTGCTCTTGTAAACTTAAGGATAATCTTCTCTCGGCACCATATCTTGCAACATTTTGATCTGGCAAACCTCTGATCCTGGCCACAGATGCATCCCAATATGGGATGCAGGCGGTCCTGGCCCATCGCTACTGAGATGACTGCGAACAGACTATTGCCTTTGCCTTTGCATCAAAAACACTCAACATGGCTCAGCAGCCTTATTCTCAGATGGAAAAAGAAGCTCTTGTTATTGTCTATGCCATAAAAAATGTGTGGTGTAGAATTTCATTTAATTACTGACCACCAGCCCTTGATCATCGGATGTCCTAACATGTGAATGCAGATACTGTGTCCCGGGTCCCCACTGACCCTGACCCTTCATTTGATTAGGAGGACCTGCTTTGTTTTCAACTGTATCCAAAGGTGAGGCATTCAGAGTATGGCTTCCTCATCTCCAGTTCCGATTATCCTTTGCTGTGGTGGAAGGCACAGTGCTCTGGCAGGTTGCATGCATTATGCAGCATGGGTGACCCAAACATTTGGCAGAGAAGGCACCAGATCTGCTCCAGAACTTTTATGTGTTGCTCCATCACCTCTTTCTCTTGGATGCCATTATTGCCCTGTCGTCAGAAGTGTTTACTCCCTGCATTGAGGGTTCCAGTGGATCTGTGGCAGTAGGTCCTCCCATTTATTACATCAGGGTCACTGGGGGATCTCTTGTACAAAACTGTTGGCGTGCTGCCACGTGTCTTGGGTGGGCATTGATCGGGAGGTGGAACACCTTGTCATGGCCTGCCTCAAGTGTTTGGACCAGCGTACGGTGTCACACATTGTTCTTTTGCATTGTTGTCCTCAGTCATTTCGCTGGTCCTTTTCTAGTCCTTTTCTGGTTTCTGGAAACTCGTGCTTTTTTTCATTTTCCTTACGTCATTCGTTGTCTGTCTACAGCAGCAGTCATAACTGTCAAGGCCCCATTGAAGATGATTCTCCAGAGAAAGATTGCTGCATCCTGGCATTTCCCTTCCATCTACAGTTGAACAGCGAGGCAGAATGCCTTGTCTGAATGTTTAAGATTTAGATGCACAACTACATAAAATATATCCTGACCAAGGAAAATCTCACATTTTCTTAAGCGCTTACAGAATGAGCCCAATTGGAGCAAAGAGACCTGTCGAGCTCCTTCATGGCCTTCAGCTGTGGACACTACTGAACTTCATGCTGCCAGGCAGGTGTCCCAGAGTAGTGCTTGTTTTGTTGACGTTCCCAACCAGCACAACAGTCTGGGCCAGGCCATTTGGATGGCGCCCTCACCGAATTCCTGCCACCTTTTACAGCCAGGATGGTTGCCACGTCTTCATGGTTTTTCACTGAAGATTGACTCATGCCACACCACTGGAATCAGTTGCATGCCAGGATGGACCTTGGGGTATCTTCTTCAGCTGTGGGCCCGATAACTCGCTCTTCATCGGCCGTTGACACTCCTGGTCGTGCCCTGGCAGTCGAGGCTTTGTCAGCACCGATGGCGGTTTGTTTCCTGCAACCGGAGTTGGCTGAGCTGAGCAGGTGCCACCATGAGCGAGGAGTGAAGTGTGGTCTCCGTCACTAGCATCTCTCCTCTCCAGTCTACCATTGTCATTGCCTGTTCTGGCATCCTTTGTAGTGGACTACCACATCTAGGTGGCTACTGCCCTCCTTTTGTCACTCTGTCCACTGGTTGCTCTGGGGTATACCGGTACTCATGTTGCCCTTGTCCCACTCGCTGTTATCCATACACACTGGTCTGGACAGATCAGGAACTCCTCATGCCTTTGGCTGCTGTTCCCGTCCCTGAGGTGGCCACCAGGTGCAGCCCAATTACTGACAGCTGACACCAGATCTGCAGGTCGCATGCAGCACTAAACCAGCAAGCAACAGCTGGTGTGTATAGTGTATTTAGGGGCATGCATAGGCCTCAGGGCTGTCAGTTGTTGCCAGTAGTATTCCCTAGCTTATTTTTTTCGCTATTAGTTGTTTTTCATCAGCTCATACTTCATACTTCATATTCCTCACGCTTGTTCCGTTTTAAGCATTATTTCTGCTCATCTGTACCTCTTACCTCATTCTCAAGAACCCAACTGTTTGCACTGATAATGTACAACTTGATACACATTATTTAAAGTGAGATGAATAATGAAAAAGTGTCATGACATAAGGTACCCTTTCTCAAAATGTCATCTGGGACATGGATTATTCATAATGCTGGCTCAGGAGATATACATATTCAGCTGTATATGTCATGAAAAGCTGATGCTAATGTTCTTTCTTGTACTGAATGTGTTTTGTCCTGGTACTCTATTAACAATTATGACTAAACTGATGACTGTGAATGGTTTATGTGTTAAAAGCTGACTTCAGATTTGTTTTGGATGAGTATTCCATGTGACACAAAAATGTAAATTCCTGCATCACATTTGGTCAGTAGTTCTGCTATCAGTTTTAAGGTGCAGTGAGCTTGCTTTTCAGAGAAAACTAATTATTCTGGCAACTTTCAGTATGCCTCACAATGGAAGCCAAGGAGTGGCTACAAATGTAAAACTCTTTGACTTATTTGTTGATTGTATCAGTGTTCTCCTAACTCCTAGTAACCCATTTTCTCTACTGATGTGTGTCATTGTGTTTACAATAATGCTTGCAGCTGTGTCTTAGCATGTAATTAACATTCTTTGGTCCCAAAGCCAAGAATTGCCATTTTTAGTTGTGTTGAGTCACCAATAAGGAAAAAAAGTTTTGAGTGAAGTAGCTTTGTGGCACAACTGACATGAAAGTCTGATTTTCATTTCTCTCCTTCAATTTCTAATAACAAGTCAGGAACTAGTGTGCATCTTTATTCCTTCCTAGCCTTACCTATTTGATGCTTATTCACAATTTTCTTGTTCTTGGTGTGCACCAGAGACCAGAGATCACTGTGAAGGCTATGGGAATCTTGCTTTGGTTTCTCAGTGCCGACAAGATGGCATTAGTGAGAAACATTATCACAGTGGTGTTGCAATCATTCACAAAAGACATTTCTATGTAATCATCTTTAGGAAAAGAATGTACATGATGGGACAACTTCCATTGCTCTATCACTAGTCTCTGATAGCTGTTTTGGAGAGTTGGGACCAATTTTGGATTTCATAGTTCTTCTCTGAACCCCTTAATCAGAAAATTTTCCTTATTCTTTGAGAGTTTTGTAAGGACTGAGAAAATATTCATCTATTCCTTGAAGGTGCTGTGTAAAGACAACTAGAAACAAAATGTTAATCACAAGTCTTTGAAACCAAGTGCAAAGTCTGGAAATAAAATTACTGATATTTATTTTCAAAGATTAAAGTTAACTAGCAATAACCAAGGTGGATTATGATCAGTATTTATATAATAAAGTATGATCTCAATTTCAGTTTTTGTAATCCTAGTGTGCTGGTTATGTAGGCCTAACCAAAAAGTATTCAAGTCAGCAAGTGAATCTCCCAAAATTGTGTCAGTTTGTAAAACTTTGCCTTTGTGTTGTAAGAATCTTATGATAATGAAACACTTTTTATGCCAAAAATGGAGTATGTGCCTCTAAGTGACCATATTTTATAAATAATTTTAGTTTATAAGTTTGTCCGCTTATTGTAAAAAAAAAAGTGCATTTTGTTGAATTCACCATACATGTATAAATGAGCTAACAGAGTGAAACAAATGTGAATCAGTTAGTAGTAACTGCAGATGAAGATTTTCGTGGTATGTTGCTGCAATAAAATCTTCTTGTTTATCTGCAGGAAACTGATGACACTTTGATAACCACCCATTCTACTCCCAATTTTTGACAAATTAATGGTGTGTCACACTCTCTTTCCTTGTGTAAACACCAAGAGTTCTGGTCATTTTAGTCCTTAACAGCTACTAAAGAAATGACCACCCACCCATTGCCCAGTGATTACTGTCCACTGCCCACCAGTGCCCCATGAGGTGGAAGATGCCATTGCTCTTATCTAATTGTTTCACATACAGGCTACTGCATGGTGTTCGGGGCAGTTCCTTTATCCTGATTAATAACTGCATTGCAGTTACCACCTTTATTAGGCTTCCTTCAAATCAACCAGCCTCACAAAGAAAATCCCCCTGTACAATTAAACTGAGTTTTGACAATATTAGGATAGGGATAGATTGCTACTCACTGTAAAGATGACCCACTGAGATGCAGACAGCCACAATGAAAAGACTGTTACACATTATAGCTTTCAGCAAAGCCTTCTTCAGCAAAGGAAACACAAACAAATTCACACAAGCAAACACAGCTCATTCACAAATAACCACTGCCACTGGCATCTCTGACTGGAATCATTGTGATCAGAACTGCTTGTGGTAGCTGTCATATGCGTATGAGGTGTGCATGCTTTTGTGAAGGTGTGTGTGCTGACCAATCCTGTCTCACAGACCTCATTCATTTACCCCACCCTCCAAAATGCCCTCCCATCATCATACAGAATCCAGAACCTAAAAAGACACGAAACACAGTCATGAACCTATTCTTCAAAAGTCTAGCCCTGCAGAAGTACAAGTCCTTTCCAAAAGCCTCACTTTTTGCTCCATCCTCAAATTCAATCATGCAGGACTTGTTTAAGATCTTCTCTTCTTCTCCCAGTCCCTAAAGTGGAAACACTTTTTTGTCACCAATCCTACCAGTTAGATTTGACGAAAGACCAATGTTGAACCCTGCCTGACAGTTCACTCCTCCATTCAACTGCGATCTATCCCCACTGCCCCCAAATCACCCCCTGTTTACTTTCCAGAATTTCTTAACCTTGAACCTTGCGTCACCATCATTCCCCAAATTCTTCAACATGCAAACTAACCTTACATCTGCAGAAAGATCCTTAGACTACCACCTAAAAAATTATTCCAACCTTATTATCCTATGTGCTCACAAAGGCTCACCATTATTGTTTTGAACCGCAAGGATGACCTGACACAAGGACTCTGCTAGCTGTTAGATTCATCCACCACAAATTATGCCACAGTGACCCCATCCAGAAATCTAGCAGGATCTCCAGTCTGTTCTCAAATCCTTAGGCCCATCCCAGAACCACTCCCTGGAGCCAATCTCTCTCCTCACCCCTACCACTCCCCACGCTCCTACCTTCTACATGCTTCCTGAAGTCCATAAATCCAACCACCCTGGACATCCAGTTGTGGTCAGTTACTGTGCCAGGATCTCTGCTCTTGTAGACCAACACTCAGTCTATTACCCGCAACCTAACCTCCAATATAAAAGATACCAACTATTTTTTCCACCACCTCTCCACAGTTCTTTTTTCTTTACCACACAGTGCCCTGCTTGGCACCATTGATGCCTCCTCCCTTTACACTAACATCCCTAATGCCCATGGCCTTACTGCTATTGAACACACTATCTTTCCCAACACCTGGCTGGTTCCAGAGCAACAATCTCCTTCCTTGTTGCCATGACCAACTGTATTCTCACCCACATTTACTTCTCCTTTGAAGGCATGACCTACAAACAAATCCAGAGTATGGCTATGGGCACCTGCCTGGCACTATCCTAAGCCAGCCTATTCATGAGCCATCTAGAGGAATATTTCCTAAACAGCCAGAACCCCAAACCCCTTACCTGGTTCAGATTCATTGATGACATTTTTGTGATTGGATTGAGGGTGAAGACACCCTATCCACATTCCTCCAGAACCTCAACACCTCCTCCCGCATTCACTACAACTGGTCCTGTTCAACCCATCAAGCCACCTTCGTTGGTGTTGACTATCACCTTAAAGACGGTTATATCAGTACTTCTGTCCATAACAAACCTACCAACCACCAGCAATACCTCCACTTCGATAGTTGCCACCCATTCCATACCAAGAAGACCCCTGCATACAGCTTAGCCACCCATGGTCATCGCATCTGTAGTGACGAGTGGGCTCTTTGAAAATATACTGAGGGTTTCACTGAGCCCTTTACAGATCATAATTCCCTCCTAACCTTGTACAAAAGCATGTCTCCAATGCCTTATCTTTCTAGTAACCTAATGCCTCCCAAGGCCCCACCATCCTGCCACAGAGGAGCATTCCCCCATGACTCAGTACCACCCAGGATTGGAGCAACTGAATTACATTCTCCACCTCTCGTCATCCCCAGAAATGAGATCCTTCCCACCCCTCCCACAGTGGCATTCTGCCACCCACTATACCTATACAATATCCTCGTCCATCCTTTGCCTCATGGCTCATATCTGTGTAACAGACATAGATGCAAGACCTGTCCCATACATCCTCCCACCACCACCTACTTTCAGTCTGGTCCCAAACATCACCTTTCCTATAAAAGGCAGGGTTAGCTGGGAAACCAGTCATGTGATCTACAAGCTAAGCTGCAACCACTGTGCTGCATTCTATGTTGGCATGACAAACAAAAAGCTGTCTTTCAGCGTGAATGGCCTCCAACGAACTGTGGCCAAGAAACAACTGGACTGCCCTCTTGCCGAGCACACTGCCCAACACGACGTTTTTCATTTAAATGACTGCTTCGCAGCCTATGCATCTGGATCCTTCCCACCAACACCAGCTTATCAGAATTGTGCAGGTGGTAACTCTCCCTGCAATATATCCTGCGTTCCCATAACCCTGTTGGTCTCAATCATCATTAGTCATTGTCCTTGCCCATCTAGCCCCTTCCTTGTTCCCATTCCAGCACTAGACAGCCCTCTATTCCACCAACGCAATCTGGCTCCAGCTGCCAGAGACTGTGGTCACGTATATGCGAGTTGCATTGTGTGTGTGTGTGTGTGTGTGTGTGTGTGTGTGTGTGTGTTGTTGTCTGTTTTTGACAAAGGCCTTGTTGGCCAAAAGCTAACTTTCTGACAGTCTTTTTGTTGTGTCTTTCTGTGACTCGTCATCTCCGCTATATGGTGAGTAGCTACTAATCTTTTCATTATATTGTTACATTCCGTCATGGATTTTCCATTTTTTGATTGCGTGTGTGTGTTTTCTTTACTGCTGAAGGCTGTGGCCAAAAGCAGTGATGTGTAACAGTCTTTTCATTGTGCATGTCTGGAACTCAGCAGGCCATCTAAACAGTGAGTAGCAATCGGGCCTTTTCCTAATATTGTTGATATTCCAACTTGGAGGTTTCATTGTTTAAAAAGAGTTTTGAATCAGTATATTACTAGTGACATCATCATGTTTAGTATCATCGTCCATTTGACATTAACTGCTGGATAAAGACCTCTACTAGAATTTTCCACATGACATGGTCTTCCAGTAGATGCACCCCAATTACTCCTACTTGTTTCCTTATACCATCTATTCATTTCCCTTTAGGGCTCTGTCATGGCATTGCTTTATGTCTTGGGATTTAGCAAAAACCTCCTTGGTGCAACTACCATGTATTCAGATTGCTACATAAACCATGCACTCTCAGTTCACATTCATTCCTCTCCATTCTGTCTCTGATCCGTGATCCGCCTATTTGCCCTCCTCTCTCTCTCTCTCTCTCTCTCTCTCGCTCCCCTAGTAGTTCCCAACATATATTATTCCATTACTTAGTGGTTTTTACATTGAAGGTCCGTGTCTTACAGACATAAGTCAAAACTTGCGTTGGTTATATGTTATTTCAGTCTTACCATAATTCATTTCCAACATGTTTTCTTCCATTACTTAGTGGTTTCTGCATTGAAAGTCCATGTCTTACAGGCACAAGTCAGACCTTGTGTTCATTATGTGTTATTTTAGTCTTAATGTAATTCATTTTCTGGTCTACTTTGAGATTTTCTCTACGTGTTACGTCATTCATTTTTTAAAATGTTTATTTGCACTAGAAGGAAACAGGACAAACTCATCCACAGAATGACAGTGATTCAGATAGATTCCATTAGCATGTATTCCCTCATTTTCTTAATTTAAGGATCTGAAAGCTTCCTGAAGGACTGCTGAGAATATTTATTGGTGATGTCATGTCTCTTTGTCTAATTTTTTTAAATTTCTGAATGTCTTGCTGTCCTGGTGAAATCTAATGACATCTATAGCATTGCTTTACATGGTCTTCAATTTAGTTGGAATCATAGCCTTATATTTCAAGAGGATGATAGTTCACATTTGATTGAAATCAAATTTAAAACTTTTTGAATCCGAGACCATATGGTAACTCTCCTAAAAGAGGCCATTTTCCTGCATATGTTGTTCTTTTATTTTGACATAAACACTATATTTCAGCATAAGCCATTACCTAATTTCACCCCTTTGGGCATTATCAAACTACATGGTGGTATAAACAGTAATGAAATTTATGGGCAGCTTCAAGTCAAACAAGAAATAATAACAATAAAAAATACACAAGAAAATATAAAAATAAATCCATAGTGACATATATCCCAATAAAAATTCTTATGCATACATGTTGTGAGCCACACAGAAGTATGGAAAAATACAACTTATGATGATGTCCCTGGTAAGAATGTCACATGACCACAGTAGGTTTGGGTACAACCCGGATGTACATCAACTTTAACACAATTTGTTCTTAAAAAATATGTCATGTGATTAAAATTGAATGACATAATAATTTTCCATCATAGATGTAAAATTCACATGTAAAACTAGCTGAGAAACCCAGTGTCGCCTGTGCCTGTGCTCGAAACTTCTTACATGTGGAATTCATTTTTAACTTGTAAAGCTTCTTTGTATACAATCCTTGAAGTAGTATGATTGGGGACATGAATGAAGAGTTTCCTTGCTTCACTAACGTGGAAGAGTGCCTAGAGCGCTGAGTGTATGAAAAGCAACTGACACTAAGGTACACACCTGCAACACACAACACAATCTTAATGTTTACCTCTTGTAATATATGTGGCTAGGTGCTTCTCATTAATTTAAAAATTGTGTGCCATGCATAATTGTGCAAAGCACACTCATGAAACATCCTCATCTAAAATATAAAGGTGAATGACATAAAAGTGCTTACGACAACAAAAGTATCACCACATTGTTTAAATGTCACATCCAGCCAGAAGCACTAAGAAAATAAACCTGGCAATATTTCCTATGAAACACACTATATACACTCAATCAATGAACATGTGCAGTTTGTGTGGGAAATTTTGAACTGTAAGTCAGAGGGGGGATAGAATAATATTACAGCTATCGATACAGTTTCATAAATATCTCTGTATTGTAGTAACAGTTGTGTGAAACATGTACGATGGAAATAAATTGGTGTCACTATGTTAAGACATTTTTCATGAACTGAACAAAAGCTGTTTACATTTATGTATTCAGATAATATTGTGAAATGATGTAATATAGTGTCAAATCTCAACTTTAGTATCTTTCTATGTAATTTGAAAAAAGTGTGAAAATATGTCCACATCTTAAATGTAAAGTGAAGTACTCATAATTACAGCATGTGACAAACATGGAGAAATGATGTTAGCAATCAGTTGTGGGCAAAACAAACTTGTTAAATGTCATAAATAACCATGCCCACAGAAAACATAATTAAGATAAAATAGTAACGGTAGATGTAAGGTGAAAAAAATATGTTTTACATGAAATACAGTATATCTTTTACTGCATTGCATGTGCCTGTGGGCTTGTGAGTAACTATTCATGCTTGTTGATGGCACAGCACAACTGTCTCTTACAGTATAACCATTATTTAAAAAATTAAACAATTGAGATAATTAACAGAGATAATCTTTACTATAGCATAAACTTACATATTTCGTAAAAAAATCTGCCCAATTGGCGAATACTTTTTATAGCAAGCAAAACAGTGTTGTTAAGTTTTTAACACATACATTGAAATCAGTAAATCCTTATATCCTAGCCATGTAAATAAATGCACTGTTTGTTTATACTAGTACAGAAGAAAGTGCTGTATCTACACTATTTATTGACAATCACTACATACACAAAAATTATGTTGGCTTATAGCTGCACGCCAAATAATGACAAGGTTAGGGAAGCATTGAAGTGCAAGTGCAAGAGGGCGAGGACCTGCTGGCAGTGACCCGACATGTTTGTATTTGCTGGCTGGGGTGCTGGCTGCATGCTACAGTGGTGCGAAGGCTTCGCCTGATCACCGCTGGTGTTGGATACAAACACCGTGTGACAGATTGCTTGGGCACACGGCTACATCCCTCTCCTCTTCTGCAGAGCCAGTGCCACAGGTATTGGTGAGCAAAAAAGGATGACCATGCTGGCTGGATCACTGTTGGCAGGAAGCTACCCTACCTGCCCAAGTGACCCAATGACAATAATGACAGTAGTGATGGCAGTGTTGCAACAACAACTGCATGGTTTCAGCATTGGCTTCCATCATCTCATCACCATCCTAGGAGGCATCAAGCTTGTACTGTCTCCAGCCCAGTGAGGTGTATGGGCAGAAGTGGCCCATACCACAGTGTGCTGCCTGCAGTGATGACGTCGCACATGTGGGCTTGGTGGGCCATCTGGTGGCAAGAGACAGCGGCAGCAATGACAGGAGAATGTCCATCCGGTGCTGCAATGAGTGGGCGACATCTGGGCAGCCACCGTCAGACACCAGTTGAGGGTCCATGGTGGGTAGAGGCTCCATCTTGATGTTGTTGATGCCTGCCAATGCATCCCAGAAAGGAGCCCATCTCCTGGGAGGGGACGACACGTGCATGAGGGCCCTCCAACAGTGTCCACTGCAGCTGTGGTGGGTCACTGCCCCATCGTGGGCATAGTTGATTCCAATGACGGGAGAGCAATTCCCTGCTGGCGTCCACATTGAACATTTGCTGGTCGTGCATTTTGTGAACCTAACCGGTACCCATCTGGCCACTGGCCAAAGCTGCGCTCAAAGACTGGATTGCCCACAGCATATTGTGAAGGGCACAGCTGCATCACAGGCTGTGATGCAGGATGGGGCAGGTTAGCAGCATTTGGGGTCATCAGGTGTGGAGAACCTCCAGTGGGCTGCTGCTGTTCAGTGAGGTGGCCCTGTAGCTGCTTAAGAACAGAGGCAATGCCGTATCAGCAGTTGAGTCCAGCACTTTGCCAGTTACATCTTGAATGTACTCACCACACATTCCACCTCACCATTCGATTGGGTATAAAGTGGTGCAGATATGAGGTGAGTAATACTGTTCCTGATGCATAAATTTGGAACAACATGAAGGCAAACTGTGGGCTGTTGTCATAGACGATTGTCCATGGCAATCCTTTGATCGCCAAAACCTTTGTTAGAGTTCAAACAGTAGCTTCAGCTGAGGTGGAGCCCATGCATAGGACGTATGGGTAATTTGACAGTTCATACACCACAACTATCCACATGGAATGACAGAAAGGACCCCCAAAATCGATGTGGATGCTGTTTGGTAATTAACAAGGAGTGGGCCATTAGCGCAATAATTTTTGGGGATGCTGCCTGATGCCTGGTACAATGTTTGCACCAATGGACAAGCTTCTCAATCACTGAATCGGAACTGGGCCAACAGATAAAATGCCTTGTTAGCATTTTTGTGTGGCAGGATGGCAATGCAGACTTTTTCCGTGTCCATACTACGGAGGAGCATCAATCACCACCAGCCGATTACAAAGAAGGAAAAAACTGCAGAGTGGGCCCAAGTTCTTATTGGGGAGCCATTTGCACCAACCTTTAAACAAAAAATGAGACACCTGATGGTGCACCCGATCTTGTTGAGCGGTTTTTTCTATGCGCTTTGCTGTGACTGGTAGCCTATCCAATGCCTGACACACATGGTTAATGATTTGGAAACACACAGCTTCCGTTTTCTCAAATTCTGGATCAAGAACAATGGGTAAGCATGATAGCACAACTGCATTGGCATGATAATCAGTGGTAGAATAATGAATCTCATACTGATAATCAGTGGTAGAATAATGAATCTCATACTGATACACACACAAAAATAAAGCCCACCACTGACATGGAACTTGCGGATCATGTAGATGATTGCCAATGCTTCCTTTTCTATTTGTGAATAATTGCTTTGGACGGCATATGCCAGAGGTTGTTCAGATCAATCAGTTTCTCTATGAGACAAAACCACCCCAAAGTCCATATTGGGACACATCTGTAGGAAGAACCAGATGTTTGCCCAGTGTAAAGGTACCTAGACAAAGGGAAGACATTAGCAATGCCTGGATGTGGGCGAACACCTTGTTGCAGTCCACTGACAAAACAAAAGGAACACCTTTCTACCACAAGTTGTGTAAGGGATGAATGGTATCCACTGAATAGGGAATAAATTTTGAATAGTAACTGAATTTTCCCAAAAATACTTTGGTTCTTTTAGGTTTCACAGCTTAGGAAGGTGGGAAATAGCCACTAGATGATGCAGAGTAAGACAGACAACATCTTTTGAAATAAGACAGCCTATGTATTCTACTTGTGCCTGAAAAAACTTTGACTTCTGCAGATTGTACTTAAGGCCTGCGTCTCTGAGCTTAATGAAAAGTCTGAAGAGTGTCAAGATGCTCCTGCCATGAGCACCCTATGGTGATAATGTCATCTAGACAGTTTGCATAACAGGAATCATCCCACACTGACTTTTTAAGAGTTGCTGAAAAATAGTAGGGGCCCTTGCCATGCAGAAAGGCAAGTGCGTATAATGAGATGTTGATAATCATAATCTGTTGGGAAGCAGAATCCAGATGAAGCTGTTGATAAGCCTCTGCCAAATCAATTTTTGAAAAACATTCCACTTTCCAATTTCAAAGATTTTGTCAGTCTGCGGAATTGGATAAGAATTCACTACCAACTGAGCATTAATGGTGGATTTGGAATCTCCACACAAACGAAATGCCCCTGAATGTTTGTGAATGACAGCCAATAGCATAGCCCATTGGCTAGAGGTGTCAGTTAAATTGTACCCAGGGCCTGCGACCTATGAAGTTCCTCCTTTACTGCCAAACTCAGGGTAAAGCAGCACAACAAAATTTCAGTATGGCCATCAGTTTGAGGGTGATGTTTGCCTCAAAATCTCTTGCTGCCCCCAAATCTAGTGGAGACAGGGACAAAACTCATGGCAGAGGTCTTCTAGTTCCTGAAGAGATGGGCAACATGTTACTACCGCCCACATATATCTCGCGTAATGATCACAACGAAAGGATCCGAGAAATTAGAGCAAATACGGAGACTTACAAGCAGTCGTTCTTCCCACGCACAATTCGTGAATGGAACAGGGAAGGGGGGATCAGATAGTGGTACAATAAGTACCCTCCGCCACACACCGTAAGGTGGCTCGCGGAGTATAGGAAGGAAAAAAAAAAAAAAAAAAAAAAAACCAGAATGGAGTCGGAAACAAGATGAGACGTGTCTTGAATTTGAAGCCCAAAGGCCTTGAATGCATAAAGATTTCCTTTATCAGGATACAGATTAGCTGGCTGTTTTTCAAGGAGTTCCTTGTGGGGTGGGGGATTGGCTATGTACATAAAAAACAGTATTCCATTTGAGTACGTAGACATATCACGGACTGCACTGAATAGATATTTGAATGTTGTGAAGGGGCAGTTAAATTTAGTGAAACTAAACTTCTAATTGTTGTTGTTTATAGGTGCCCTAACTCTGACTTCAGAGCATTTCTGCTCAAGCTAGAGAGGGTTCTTGATTCACTTTATAGAAAGTACCAGAAATTAGTTATATGTGGTGACTTCAATATAAATTTTGCTTATGATGGTGCATGAAAAAGGATGTTGGTAAATCTGCTAAATTCATATGATCTGATGCAAATTGTGTTTTTTACAACTAGGGTGCAAGGGAACAGTAGCACAGCCATAGCCAATATTTTTATTCATTCTTCATTACTAGATGCGCATTCTGTTAGAAAAAGTGTGAATGGCCTTTCAGACCATGATGCACAAATTTTAACACTAAAAGGCTTTTGTACGCAAACAAATGTCACATGTAATTACAAACTGTGTAGAAAAGTTAATCCAACAGCGGTATAGAATTTTTCAAACCTTGTCAAGGAACAAGAGTGGCTGGATGTTTATAGTGCTGACAACATAGATGATAAATATAATGCTTTACTTAACACTTTTCTCATGCACTTCTAGAGTTGCTTTCCATTAGAATGTTCTAAAAGGGGTACTAGCAGTAAAAGGCAGCCTGGGTGGCTGACTAGTGGGATAAGGATATCATGTAGAACAAAGTGGGAATTATATCAAAATGTTAGAAGTAGTCACAATCAAGCTACAGTAGTCCATTACAAACAGTACTGTAAGGTGCTTAAAAATGTTATTAGGAAGGCAAAGAGTATGTGGTATGCAAATAGAATAACTAATTCACAGGATAAAATTAAAACCATATGGTCAGTTGTAAAGGAAGTGTCTAGTCAGGCCATTCACACTTCCTGAAGGAAGTGTCTAGTCGATGGTATAAAGTCGGTTTGTAGTAAAAACATTTCTCTTACTGATAAATCAGATATATGTACAGTATTTAACAATAATTGCTATCAAATGTACAATTCGGCTTTAGAAGTCATTTAACGACTGAAAATGCTACATTCTATTTTCTCTATGAGGTACTGGATGGGTTAAACAAAAGGTTTCGGACGTTAGGGATGTTTTTTGATTTAACTAAGGCATTTGGTTTCGTTGATCACAAAATATTGCTCCAGAAGTTAGACTATTATGGAATACAGGGAGTAGCTCGCAATTGGTTCACCTCTTATTTTAATAACAGAAAGCAAAATGTCATCATTCACAGTGTTGAGAATGGCTGGGATATGGGGTCTGAATGGGGTAAGGTCAAGTGGGAGGTGCCCCAGGATCAGTGTTGGAGCCACTCCTGTTCCTTGTTCATATAAATTATATGCCCTCTAGTATTACAGGTAACTCTAAAATATTTCTGTTAGCTGATGACTCTAGCTTGGTAGTAAAGGATGTTGTGTGCAACACTGGCTCGGTTTCAAATAGTGCAGTTCATGACCTAAGTTCAAAGTTTGTAGAAAATAAACTAATGCTAAATCACAGTAAGACTCAGTTTTTACAGTTTCTAAAACACAATTCAACAAAACCTGATGTTTTAATTTCACAGAATGGACATATGATTAATGAAACTGAACAGTTCAAATTTCTAGACATTCAGATATATAGTAAACTGTCGTGGAAAGCCCACGTTTGGGATCTTGTTCAAAGACTTAATACTGCAATTTTTACTATTTGAATGGTATCTGAAGTGAGTGATTGTTTGACACAAAAATTAGCCCACTTTGCTTTGTTTCATTCACTTATGTCATATGTTATTATATATTGGGGTAACTCTTCCCATTGTAAAAGGATATTTTTGGCTCAGAAACAGGCATTTCGGGCAATAAGTGGTGTAAGTTCACGAACCTCTTCTCGACTCCTGTTCACGAGTCTGGGTATTTTGACATTGGCCTCTCAATATATATATTCCTTTCTGTCATTTCTTGTTAACAATATTAACTTAGTCCCAAGAATAAGCAGCTTTCTCTCAGTTAATACTCAGCAGAAATCAAACCTGCGTTTGGATCGAACTTCCTTAACTCTTGTGCAGAAAGGTGTGCAGTATAGTGCTGCATCCATTTTCAGTAAGCTACCACTAAAATTCAAAAATCTTAGCAGTAATCCACTAAAGAGTTTCCTCATGGGTCACTCCTATTATGTCAAGGAGTTCCTTGAAAAATTAAGCTGATTCTTGTTGTATTGTTGATAGCATTTACTAAACTTATGGCTTGACTTTTTTCGGGTTCATAAACATTTTATTTATATCTGTTATTACTTTTATGTTGTGATTTTATGTACTGACATGTTCCATGACCTTGGAGATTTGCTCCTCAATTTGGTCCTACAAAACTCGACATGTAAATAAAATAAAATAAACCAAAAATGATCTTTGATGTCACACTGTCTACTGCCTGAAAAGTGATTGTCCACATAACAAGTTGATACTCAACGTCAGTCATGAACTCTCCTTGAACAATAATGGACTGGTTTCTATAACTCAACAGACAATGATTTGTGGCGGAGAGAACAGGACCTAGTGTCAACCTGGAAATGGAACGGTTGTTGTTGAATCAATAGTGCAATGTAAAGCTTGCTGTGGATGTCAAGTTCATGGTCATGGAAAGGCGCAACACTTCTGTGAACTCCACACCTGTGTCTGAGGCCCAGCTGTGTGGGGAGCTATAACAGACCATGGCCACATGGCCTCGTTCATGGTAAGCGGCACACACAGCATGTCGATGTGGGCAGCAGCACCAGGAGTGTACACAGAAACAGCTAGGACATGACAGGAAACCATGGCAGAAAACAGCAATGTCTGATTGCAACACGAATGAGTTAGAGGAACAAATCAAGGGTATCAGGGAAAGCCACCAATATTGTATCAGTGCCTCCTGACAGGCCTCACTCTCTGGGGCAAAACAAATGGCATCATGAATCAGTGAACTGGCATAGCAGTTTTGGCAGTGAGCACCCACAAATTTTCACTTCCTACTTAGCCACCAGAGGCCAGCTATCAATCCTTGATAGGACTGACCTGTTTCTTTTGCTGCTGGTGGAACTTCATACAGGATTAAGCAAGTCCCACATTTCCGAAAATGACAAATATAACTAACTTAAAAGATTTATGGAGAGTATCTCATAAGTGAAAATGCAATTCTGTCAGTGGCATGTGAAGCTCTAAAAACATTGAGAAGGATTGGGGAGTGTACAAATTTTTATAGTGTGTATGTGAAGTAAATAGCCAGCAAAGTGACATTAAAGATGACTGAAAGTGGTACTTTTTTTTTTTTTTAGATGGTGGGGCGGATGGAAGTCCACTCTAAAAACAATTGAAAGAACCATATTAACTGTTGTAATAGTTTTCAATGTCATACATAATTTGTCGAAAAACTGTCTATTCTGTAACTCTGTTAATTTAATATCTTATCCAGGAGTTTATTGAACGAATTATAAATTTCAGTTTCTTTCACAATGTCCTTACAATGCCCTTATCAGTATTTTATAGACTGTGCAATGTTTCAACTGTATCTTTAATTAGATAGCTCTCAGTATGTAAGTGAGACTTCAATGATGATGGGTTACTGTCAGTTAGGAACAATATATTCCTTCAAATTTGTGCTAACTGATTGTCCCGTCTGTTTTAATTCCTACTCATTTCCTGATTCTGTAAGCTTGCAAGTGGTTCATTGTGTACATGCTTTTAGAGACAGCTTGTTCTCATGTCTGATTAAAGGTATTTTTTTTCTATCTGTACTCCACAAGTTATATTCCAGTGTGTGGTGGTGAATAGTTCTGTTACCACTATCAATTCCTGCCTTCCTTGTTCCATTTCTGAGTGATGCTTCAGAAGAATAATTGTTTATAAGCATCTGTATGAGCTCTAATTTTTCTGATTTTCTTTTTGTAGTCATTTCATGAGAAGTATTTCAGGGAAAGAAATATGTTGCCTGACTTTCATAGAATGTATACTCTCAGAATTTTACTGATAAATCTTTCTTTCATGTATAATTTCTTTCTTTTATAGACTGATACTGGAATGATTTTAGCATTTCTATAGTGCTCTAGCTCTTCCTTAACAAACTTGTGGTGAAAAACACCACTCTTCTTTGCATCTTCCCTGTCTCTCCCGTTAATCCAGCTAGGTAACGGTCCGAGTGACTGATTGGATAACTGTTTTGTAACCCACTTCTTTTATGAATGAAATGTATTTGCTTAAGACTCTTCCATTAAACTTAAGGCTGGCATCTGCTTTTCCTGCCACTAGTTTTTGTGGTTATTCCATTTTAGATAACTCCAGATGTTTAATCATGAATATTTTCAGGTTGTTACTGTTTCCAGGGACTTCTCACCAACACTATAATTGAACAATAATGGATCTCTTTGGGTAATTATATGCAGTACATTACATTTATTAACATTCAAGGTCAATGCCAGTCCCAGCACCAATTGGTGATACAATACAGATCTTCCTGCATATTTACTACAGTCTTATGATGTTGCCTTCTTTCTGGGACAACAGCATTGTCCTTGATCAACCTCACAGAGCTCCTGACATGAAACACTTGATCATTTACACATATTGTAAACACTAATGGCCCTACAACACTCCATTGGGATATTCCCAAAGCTACTTTTGCATCTGTCATTTTCATACTGTTAAGAATGCCATGTTGAGTTCTGTCTGCTAGAATGACCTGAGTCCAGCCACAAATCTGGTATAATATCTCTTATTTTATGCACTAAACTGTGAAGAAACATATCAAATGCCTTCCTGAAGTCAAGAAAGTTGGCATTCATTTGAGTCCAATTGTCTTTGCTGCTCTGGAATGTGTGGCCTTAATACAGATTCCATAATTATGCAACAGATTGACATCAGTGATATAGACCAATAATTATGTGCACCTACCTTTCTGATAACCCTACTTGAAAGTGTGAATTCCCCCTTACCGACCTCCCTCTCCCCCCTTAAAAAAGAAAAATCACTTGGTACCTACATTACTTCAACAGCATAATGATAAATTATTGCTAGAAGTGGAGCATATCTTAATCTGTGTAGAATGCTACACATATCTCATTAGGTCCAGATGCAGTTCCACTATCTAGTGATATTTGTTGATTTTCTGTTCTCCAGCCACTGATCTCCATACACGCCATTTTGAAGTTCATGAAATGACTGATAAGGGGAACCATATTACAGTCTTCACACCGAAGACCAAGTTTAGTAAACTAGCCTTCACTGTGCTGTCTTACTGATTACTCATTTTAGTGCTGTTCACATTTTGTTTGCTAATAATGCTTTTATTCTTTGTCTTTCTTCTTTTTTGTGAGATAGAATAATTATATCTGTAGAATGCCAGTTTTGTTTCTCTTGATAACGACGTCCTCTTGAGTAGTCCCCGTCCGGAGATCCGAATGGGGGACTATTTTACCTCTGGAATATTTTACCCAAGAGGACACCATCATCATTTAATCATACAGTAAAGCTGCATGCCCTCGGGAAAAATTACGGCTGTAGTTTCCCCTTGCTTTCAGTCGTTTGCAGTACCACAACAGCAAGGCCGTTTTGGGTAGTGTTACAGGGCCAGATCAGTCAATCATGCAGACTGTTGCTCCTGCAACTACTGAAAAGGCTGCTGCCCCTCTTCAGGAATCACATGTTTGTCTGGCCTCTCAACAGATACCCCTCTGTTGTGGTTGCACCTACGGTACGGCTATCTGTATCGTTGAGGCACGCAAGCCTCCCCACCAACGGCAAGGTCCATGGTTCATATTTATCTCCATGAAAGCTTTCAAATAAAAATCATGTGAGCAAGTATAGCAGAAGAACTGAAAGTCCTTCAATAGAATGCAGTAAACTGTTCTTATGTACACAGTTGTTTAGCCAGATTCATACATATTGTTTGACCACATTTTGTTGACCCTTTACGTGGTGGTTGTCGAGAATGACAAGAAACACGACTTGCCTCTGCATTAGGATGACTTGTCTCTGCATTAGGACCACTACACGGAGAAGTGAGGTGAGGGGAGGATTGCACAAACTGATTCCTGCAGTGTTGGTCATGCTTTGTGGTTATATGAAAGCAGAGGTGGCACATGTGGAAATATTAGTGCTTGAGACATATGAATGTCTTCCAACTAGTGCCAATTTTCTCCACTGTTGATGTCAGCAATAAAAAGGGTCAGCTTATCATGGGCAAACAATGTGTATTTCTTTAAAAGTCTCTGTACATGCTGACTTTCTTTCCGAATACTTCAATAAAATGTGCTGAGTATCCGCACTTTTCATTTTCAAAGCTATACAGAATACAGCAAACTGTATGGAAACAAGCATGCTTTGTTTCATAGGAATCTTACATGAAGTATAATCACTCAGAAGTATATTTTAGTTATGCAGTAGTACTGAGATGTACAAAATGCATTGGAGAGTACTTTTACCAAATAATAAATTTCTCGGTGGATTGAAACTGTGTGCTGAACCGAGACTCGAACTCGAGACCTTTGCCTTTCGCGGGCAAGTGCTCTACCAACTGAGCTACCCAAGCATGACTCACGCCCCGTCCTCACAGCTTTACTTCTGCCAGTACCTCGTCCTCTACCTTCCAAACTTTACAGAAGCTCTCCCCGCGAAAGGCAAAGGTCCCGAGTTCGAGTCTCGGTCCGGCACACAGTTTTAATCTGCCAGAAAGTTTCATATCAGAGCACACTCCGCTGCAGAGTGAAAATCTCATTCTGGAATAAATTTCTCACCCAACAGAGTAGTCTGTTGTCAATAACAGCAATTTTTGCAGCGTATGGAAAAGCACCTTATTCGTATATTTATTTTGTATATCTATAAAAGTGTGAGCTGATACAGAATTTTATGGGATAGTGTTAAGATGAAAGTTATTTCAAAAGAGTTAGATCTCATCTGTCTGAGCTTTACTAATTCAGTTTGAGAATTCTTCCCTAGTCGAACGGTCCAAGACAACAAATAATTTTAGAAAGGAATCTTATAAAATCAGTATCTATACAGTACTCCAGATAGACGGTGTTTTAGTTCCTTATGTGACACAATTTCTACATCACTAAACTAAAAATAGTTTTAATTGTTCATTGTAATAAGGGAAAATATTAACTGATATATCTCATTACTAATAACTTCATCTTAAAAATAGTAACGTATTTTAAAATGTTATTTAGATTATTTTGTGGGGACAATCAGCCTACTTACTTTACATTACATGTAATATTTCTTTGCAGTTATGAATTGGAGTGCCTGAGCCAGAAAATAGTAGAACTCGACAACGGAATTTGTTTTCTTCCTTCTAAATTATTTGTACAAGTACATAGTTATTATTAGTCAAACGGTATGCATTATTTGCTGTCTTCTGTATGTGTCCATATCAAAGTCAAATTTATCTTATTGGCAGAGGCACTTTTAAGAAGTTATTCATGTTAAATGCATTTGGGGATTGTATTTCCTAATTGATTTTGATTTAGTGCCAGTCTTTGGCAGATGTCTGATGCATGAAAAGTGGTAAATGTCACGATAATATGGCCTTGATGTAAAACCGTATGTATTCCTATAGAATGAGGAAACCTAAGTAATAAGTGCTATGGTTGGTTATATATTTCAGGACATAAAAAAAAAGAGTAATGCCTTCTCTATTTCACTACTGTCTATTTCACAGAAATTCAAATTGTTATTATGAACAGCAGTAACTGAAACAGAAACACATATCTTCTGTAATAACAAGCTAGACAATATGTTAGTTGATGTATAGATTACAAAGAAAAAGTCCAACATTTATTTACATGTTCTAGTTGAACCTGGCTGTAGTTGACATTAGAATCGAGGGTGGGGACCTACAGAAGTAACAATGTACATTAAATAAATGGTTAATAGAACATATATGATTTGACTTTATTAAACAAATTTCTCTTACCATCTCATTTAATCAGAGGCAGTTGTAATTATATAACCTCATTAAATCAGCCAATTAAAAATATTTTTGAATGGAGTCATTTCAGAACTAATTTTGTTACCATAGAGGAAATGGTTCTTTCTCATGCAGAGTTTTAGTTTGATTAGCATGTTTGTGCTTTATAATGTCAGGAGGAATCTCAAAAGCAGATTCAAAACTTGCTTGCCTGTCTCTCTCTGTCAGAGGTCTTCTTGTACTTGTGTTTGTTGTTGAGTGACTGTATTGTAGTTAGTGTAGACCTAACTGCAAACACTTCTCTTTCAGAGTAATTTTTACTGGCATCTACACATTTGAATCAGCCGTAAAGGTGATGGCAAGAGGGTTCATACTTCAGCCATTTACGTACCTTAGAGATGCATGGAACTGGCTGGACTTCGTAGTAATAGCTTTAGCGTGAGTAGTGACTGAGAGATTGGGTTTATTGCTAGATAATAATTATTTACATCAATGACTGCAAACTGCCATTTATAAATTGATATGTTGAATAATTATACAAGTAATCATATATAAATTTTTTGTACAATGTCAAAGTTGATTAAATTATAGATAGAATAATTCTTCAAATGGCAGTTTCCATTTTGCACCATTGATGTGAATTATTGATAGATTTAGAATTAGAATTAGATATAGTAATTTTATAGATTAGATCCCATTCAGTAGCATCAAACACAAATTCATAGCCAGTTGGATACATAACTATTATATATTTGTGCTTTTTGTTGCCATTGAATTTGAAGAGAGTAGCAAGCTTGTAAGCTTCCTTCATGAAACTAAATTTCTTGTATGTTGAAGTTCAGATTAGAATTTATTCGGACTTTTTTTGAGATGCAATATTTAAAATTGTGTATATTCTTAAAATTGATAAAACAGTTCTGTTCAGTTTAGGAAACTTATAAATTGTGAATGTTTTGTAGTAGTCTGTATAAAAGTATTTTGGAATTGAATCTCATTCCTCCCTTCACACGTTTATTACCTCAAGCACTGTTTATTCCAGAAACAAATATTATTTGGTTATTTTGTTCAAATAAATAATATTAAAAAGGAAACACTTTCTATGATTGCATAAGATAATATAATTTCTTTCTCTACATGTCATTTGTGGAATACATAGGTTGAAAGATTATCACTCTGTCTATGGACTTGCTTCCATGCAGGGATTTCAGCTCTTAGTTTTGTTTTATTTCTCAAACATGTAAAAAATGCCTTGGACACCCTTAAATGAAATTAATTCTTTGGCTTACAACTTACACAAGTTTTCCATGATGGAACTATATATCTTTCTCATGCCAGTTTGATTACAATTTCTTCTGGGCACATTAAATGTGTTGTGAGAGAGCAGATAACTGGTAGCATACCATGTTGTCTGAAAAACAAAAAATCTACACCATTTTGAGCCATACCTGAGTGCTTTACTCTTGCTGCTTATCATCGTGCAACAGATATATAAGTTAATGTCAGATTCGCTATCATACCAAGGAGTTGTGTGCTCTCATCCTTGCAGTTATGTATTAATTAGTTTCCATATGCTGTCTAGTTCACTAGTTGTCAACAGAACTTTTTGTTTGTTTTGTAGTCTTCAAAACCCAGTCTTGAGTCAATGATTTCATTTGTGTAAACTTGCCAGTAAGCAGTAATCAATGCTAACTTTTGTGAGAAGGCTGGGCCAGTGTAATACAGAATAAGGGTTTATAAGTTCACTATATGTTGTTTTACTTTTGACATTTTCATCTCAAATAACTGACCACACCTCCTTTACAGTTTGTGTTAACAAAGAGGTCATGAGTAAACTATTACTTCACAATCTGATGTGGGTTATGCTGCACATAAACAAAACTTTCACACAGCAATGCAGTTGGCTCCTTTTAAGATCTCTCTATCTATACAGTACAACCCTACCAGCACAATCAAAATTAAGTTAAAATATGCCTAAAACACATCTTCACATTCCCTCAAAAGGATTTTTCAAAATACCCAAAATCTTGATTATTAGTATGAAAAATCCTTCATGATTTGTCATTATTAACATTACAATGTGAAGTGAAGGCAATGTGTCCTTTCCATCTATACATGTCTTCATGTCAATATTGCATCAACCTCTTACATATGCTAACACATCATCAGCAGACTACATTTTTATTCTTTATTTTTTAATGTCATCTACATTAATAATTGTCAACAGCTGTCCATGTCTGTAACATACAGGTTAGGTTCTTTCTATAAGTTACATAAAAACATTGTAGGAGTTGATGATAGTTATCACTAGTCAGTGTAATTGTCCACCTTGATCGCTATTTACATTTTTATTTTGAAAAATATGGACATTAACATGTTTGGCCACAGCCATCATCGAAGTCACATTTAAAATGTCGATACACTGTATCTCATCAGTTCACCTGTACACTTGTACTATGGCTTGTATGTAGGTGAGGAATAATTTTTTTTATTAATATGTGCCCTTCAATTAGTATATTTTATTTCCTTGTTTTAGCCCAGTGTGTTTCAGAGCTACAACTCCATTCTCAGTGTTTATGTTAATGATTTGAGAGCATTACATATGTTACAACTCCATTCTCAAGTTTTAAAAAATGCATAACACTTGCCCTCTGTAATAAAATTATTTTACTTTACTATTGGTTTCGGTTCTGAACAATCATCAGTGGCAGCTGATGTTGTACAACTGCCATTAATGATGTTTCAGGACCAAAACTGGTAGCAAAATAAATAACATTATTACATACAGCACAATGTTATGCATTTTTTTTTAACTTGTTCATGTTGTTGACCATTGCCAAAGCAAGATGTCCATTCTCAAGAACTGTGCTGATGTCTTTTTAGTGTTATGCATACTTTACTTTGTCATACAGCATGAAGTGAACAATGTAAGTTTTAGTTTTATGCAAAATACATCTCGGATGAGATAAAATAAAATAAATAAAACATTGCTAATAATTAAGTTTATTTGAACATAAAATGTTCATCTGCTTTGGTGAAAACCTTCCACATATGCTGTTACACTTCTAACAGAGCAACATGTTCATGGCTGCACAACATAGCTCAAATGACAAACTTTAATTTGTGAGTTTAGGATGCATTTAGGAAGTAAGGATCATTGACATAACTAATAAAATAAAATAATCTAGGGTAATGCCGTCTAAAGATTATACTTATGTTCTTGTATTTACTGTACATGATATGGCATGCTCATTAGCATACTTCATGATCCAAATGGTTCATCTCAGTTTTACTATTTCTGTTGAAAGGTATATAATTTATGTGTTTGCATTACTTATAAAGAACTATTATGTTGATATTTGTAGTTCACAACATGAATGAAGTAGAATGAAATAATCTGCCGTGGAGAAGTTAAAGTACACACGAATTAAGTGGAATGAAATAACCTACTGTGAAGAAGTTAGAGTAGGGGTTGTGTGCAGCTAAGGGTGGGAGGAAGGAGGGCTAGAGTATAGGACAGAGTGTAATGTGACGGGGTAGGTTAGATGTAGCTGACTGGGGAGAATGGAACTCATAGAGAGGAGAGGGTGTGTTTACCGTATTTACTCGAATCTAAGCCGCACTCGAATCTAAGCCGCACCTGAAAAATTTGACTCGAAATAAAGGAAAAAAAAATTTCACGAATCTAAGCCGCACCTGAAATTTGAGACTCGAAATTCAAGGGGAGAGAAAAGTTTTAAGCCGCACCTCCAAATCGAAATAAAGTTGGTCCATTGTAATATGAGACACAATTTAGGTCGAATGAATGACGATACAGCTACAGTAGTTTGGTTCCAGTCGTAAGCTTAGCAGTTAAGCTTTACCACGTTGCCATTGCTATGCGTCAGGCGCTCCGTCTGTATTTATACGGGTACCCTTCCTTTTTCACGTGCTACGTCTGGTTTGAATCGATTGCTTATTTTGCTTTGATCTGATAAATGCCGTTTTCTTTGTTATAGGTGTTTGCGTCACTCTTAAGCTGAAAATGCATTACTGCACTGTGTCATGCATTGTTTGTCGCATTCTGATAGTGCGGGTTTGCGGCCTGTCGCGGCTCGCGGCATGGCTTGCTTTTTTGCGCGCTACCGCCGCGTACAATAAAAAGAAGAGAGGAATCGTCTCATAAGCGAAACAATGACAAGACTGCAATTTGTTGTTACTTACACTGCTGCTTTCTTTGATAATGATCAACAAGAATCAAATAATAGACTGCGTATGATAGAACATGTTCTGAACGAGAGTTAGGCGAAAATTTTTCTCCGTTTGAAAATCTTTGCGGCCACTTCTTTATTACATCAAATTCAGCACAGAAATTAGAGTCATCTTAGATTTAAAAATCTGTCACTTGCCGTGCTTCATTTCTGGCTGTATCACTATTAGGCATAAGACTATTACGAATATAAACATGAGACGATACGTATATTCTTCCGCATTTGCTGTTGTCTCACTCTAGTTTCGTGGTGTATTAGGCAGACAGGATTTAAATGATATAGCAGCAAACACGAAAGAATACATGGCAAAATGTTTATATTCGTATTATTTTTATGGTGAAGAGAATACTGTATGTGATTCAAATTTCATCAGGTTCCTATTAGCAACCATCTCTTCTCACAGACAGGAAAAAATTCAGAACGTAGAGTTGGCCATATTGACAAACATCCCAAACAGTCTTGCCAGTCAGATTTTCGTAGTACACTGAAATTGTGCTACATTCGAAGATGAACAATGCGGAATTTGTATTTACTTCGTTGGATAACGTATGAAAATGCAGTGGTCGAAAGTCGCGGCGGAGAAAAAAACCTCGTCTTCCACTTTTTTTTTAAAAATTATTTACTGACGCAGAGGTTTTGGCGCCAGTATTTATCTTTGTGCCTACAAAATTGCCTGCGTAGCGCTACATATATTCAACGGCAGAAGTTAGTTGTGGCGGCACGTACCAACATTTTTCATAACTTGCGCTTGCTTTGCACTCGATTCTAAGCCGCAGGTGGTTTTTTGGATTACGAAAACCGGAAAAAAAGTGCAGCTTGAATTCGAGTAAATACGGTATTCATTTTTGTGGGTCTGTTGTTTTGACAGTTGTTACTGAGTGTGAGAAGTAGTTTACTACAGTCATCCTCCTGACCTCGATCCCTGCTAATTCACTGTTCCCACACCCTCTGTCCAACATTTCCCATTCCTCTGTACTGTCACTCTCTCCCAGTCTGTGCCTCCTTGTTGTGGCCTTCATTATGTGGCACATCTCACTGGCTCCAGTACCTGCAGTCTCCTCCAAGCCACTTGCTACTTATTCCCATCCCCTCTTCCTGCCTCTTGATTCGCTTTACCTGTATCCACAGCACCCACCCTGGTCCACCTGCTGAAATGCAATCCTGACATTTTGTTTCTCACCAGCACAATGTAGGGGCAAAGGTGTGTGTGTGTGTGTGTGTGTGTGTGTGTGTGTGTGTGTGTGTGTGTGTGTGTGTGTGTGTGTGTATTTGTACTCCAGCTATTCCGAAAGCTAGCAGGTTTTCTTTCTGTATGAGCCTATTGATGACTCTTTGCTTCTGCTGTTCATTGAGTGGTCTCTTTTGTCCGTAAATTATTTATAGTCACTGTCTATTCATTCATTGTCTGTTCATTAAGCATGTTAGTGGATTGAAGAACACGTTGCTTATATATTTATACTGGCTCTAGTGCATTAGTTATTGTATGTGAGGATGGTTTATGGTAGATTGTGAGATCTAAGTGATATCTGGTAACTTTTGTTCACTGTCACAAAGGTGAACACATGTCACTACTATATCTAAGTGTACATCACACATAAGTAGTGGCAGCTTATCTTCATGACCGTGAATGCAACTTACAAGACATCAATTTCACAATCTGCCATCCTTAGGTACAAAACATAACATACTAGAGGTAATACAACTACAGAGGCAACAAGTTTTCCAGTTCACTAACATGCTGATGACAGTGAAAATAATAGAACACTTTCTATACTCAATAATGATGTCTGATAACAAGTGACTCACAAGAGTGCATAAACACAATTCCATTCTCACTTATACATACATAAATACATGTACGTTTCTCAATCACTTCCATTCTCCCCCTGAGCTGTATATCACTTTCATCTGTCCTGTAAGAGCACACCATATTCTACATCCTCCCACCTCCACTCTCACCCTTCCAACCATCCACCTCATCCCGCACTCACTGCCACTTCCGCACAGAAGGTTATTTCATTTCCATTCGTTGATTTCATGAACTGAAAATAGCAGTATAATATTGCATCAAAAGACATTCAAATCTATAAATTATGTTCTTGTCAGCAGAAATAGTAAAACGTGATGAGTAATTTGAGTCACACACTATACTAATAAGCATGCAAAACCATGTACAGTAAATGGACGAATGTAAAAAAAAAAAAAAAAAAAAATAGCTTAATTGCCACACCCCTGAATTATTTTTATTATTTTACCTGTTATGTGAATGATAATAATATGACCTGTACTTTTTTAATACATCCTAAGCTCATAAATTAAAATGTGCCATTTCACCTCCAACAGCCAGTGATCTCTTTTGATAAGAATCCTCCTTCTTCCAAGATATATTTCTATCCTATTTTTTTCTAATGAAACCATTCTCAACATGCAACTGATTGTTAAACTCAGTACCATGAAGGATACTGTTTCATTATTCGTCTTCTATTATTCCAGTAAAACTTGTCATTGCCTCAGCTTTCTTGTTCCCATAACTTTTGCTGTCTCCAGTCTGCTCACTTCAAACTCTGATACTATATATTCCTTTCCCATTATTTGTGATTCTATCACTAGTTCGTGCTGTTATCAGTTTAGCTCCTCTCTCTTGATTAGCCATACTTGATATGTTCCTGTTACTTCAATTTCAGGGCATGCTCTGCCTGGAACTGTATATGGTTTTCTGGTTTCCTCTCTGTCATGTATCCTCCATAGCAACATCTTCACTATAATCTCCATTCCAGTGTCATGTGCTTCCAACTCCCATGGCACCTTCATATTGGAACATGTAAGATTGTTACGTGCCTCCATGGAAAGGGTACTCCAACTGCACCCACCTTGAAACCTAGGCCACCTGTCCAATTTTTTTCTATTTCTTCATACTGGAGACTCTACATAGTTCTCTCTTCTGAAGCTAACACACACTTCTTCTTGCTGTTGACCTTGCAATTTTTTATTCATTCAATCTGATCCAAAACGTTTTCAGACATTTCTAGTTTGTTAATTGCACAGCCTACATGCACCTCCAGCACTACTTGTGGTAATCATCATACAAATGCTGATAAGAATATATTTTCTACCAGGAAGATCTCAATATCCATTCATGGAGCATTCTATTCATTGAATGCTAAATAAGTCCTGTGATAATTTGGCAGTCATTGATGAGATTTATGTTGTAACATCAACAAAATAAGGAAAGAATAGATTTTACTCATTATAAAGATGACACATCAAGTTGCGGACAGGGACAACAAAAAGATTGTTAACTGTTACACATTTGGCTTTCGACCAAACCCATCTTCAGAAAAAGAAATACACACATATTCATCCATCCAAGCAAGCACACCTCAGACACACAAGACCATCATGATCAGCAGCTCGAACCAGAATGCAATATGAAAGAAAGCAGCAGTCTGGAGGGGAGAGGGAAGGGAAATGGATAGTAGGGTATGTACTGGGGGAGAGAAGAGTGCTGCCTGGTGGAGGATGCAGGGTCTGGATAGAGGCATGACAAAACTACATTGAGAAGCTGTGGGACAGAGAGGTAGGGAAGGAGGAGGAAGTGGGAAAGGAGAGGAACAGGTTAGGGGGAAGAATGGCAGGTGCATTCGAAGAGACAGCACACAATGAGAATGAGGAAACGTGAATATGGAGGAGGTGATAGGACAGAGGGTGTGGAAACTGTTGGGTGGAGGGTGTGGGGTGGTAGGTTACCATAAGTAGAGGCCGGTATAATTTCAGAAGCAGAGAATGTGTTGTAAGAATAACTCCTATTCTGCACAGTTCATAAAAGTTAGAGGTGGAGGGGAGGATCCAGATGGCCTGAGTTGTGAAGCAGCCATTAAAATCAAGCATGGTGTGTTCTCTCTGGCCCGTAGTCTGATAGTTGCTGTTCATCCTCGTGGACAGCTGGCTAGTAGTCATACTAATATAAAAAACTGTGTAATGATTGCAGCAGAACTGGTATATGGGATGGCTGTTCTCACAGATAGCCTGGCCTCTGATAGGGTAGTATAAGCCTGTGACAGGACTGCAATATGAAGTACTGTGTGGGTAGATTGGGTAGGTCTTGCACATGGCTCTTCCCTGAGGTAAGGCATTGGGAGTGGCATAGCGATGGACTTAGATGTTGAGGAGATTGGGTGGGAGATGGAACACCACTTTAGGAGGGGTGGGAAGAATCTTGGGTAGAATGTCCCCCATTTCAGGGCATGGTGATAGGTAATCAAAGCTCTGACAAGAAATAGGGTTCAGTTGTTCCGGTGACAAAGGAGGAACTCTTTTGCAGTTGGTTCTTGAGGGTCATGGGAGGATTGTGGATGTGAGGGGAAATGGTATGGGAGATCTGTCTGTGGACCATGTTGGCAGGGTGGGGGAGGAGGGGGGGAGGGGTTAGTGCCTGTCTGCGAAGGCCTTGGTGAGACCTTCAGCTTATTGGGAAATGGACTTCCTGTCACTGCAAATACACAATTGCTGGGTGGCCAGACTGTATGGGAGTGACTTTTTGGTGTGAAAGGGACGACAGTAGTTGAAATACAGATACCATTGATTGTTGGTGGATTCAATGTGGATGGAGCCACCAGGGAGGAGGAGGTTAACATTCAGGAAGGTGGTATGCTGGGTTGAGGCCGACCATGTGAAGAGGATGAGAGAGAAGGTTTTGAGGTTGTGAAGGAATGTGGAAAGGGTGTCTTGGCCCTGAGTCCAGGTCATGAAGATATCATCAGTGAACCTGGGATAGACCTTTTTTTTGGGGGGGGGGGGGGGGCTGGAGGAGGCTAGGGAGGTCTGTAGTTGACCCTTAAACAGATTGTATAGGATGGTAGCATATGGGTGTCCATGGCTGTGCCATGGATTTGTTTGTGCACCTACCCTTTAAAGGAGTAGTTGTGACCTTGAATAAAGTTAGTGAGGTGTATGAGAGGAATTAGATATTGGGTTTGGAATCTGAAATTTGGAGAGGTAGTGTTCAATAGCGGCAAGACATGGGTATTGGTGTATAGGGAAGTGGCATCAACAATGACAAGTAGGTATCTAGGATGTAAAGTGGTGGAGATGATGGAGAGTCAGTGAAGGAAGTGGTTGGTATTTTCGATGTGGGAAGCTAGATTATGGGCAGTTGGTTGGAGGTGTTGCTCAGTGAGGGTTGATATCCTTTCAATGGGGACACAATAACCAGCGACAATGAGGCATCCAGGAATTTTGGGTTTGTGGATTTTTGGGAGCATGCAGGAGGTGGCTGTGTGGGGTGTCATGGGGGTGAGGAAGCAAATGGATTCATTGGCGAGATTATGGGAATGCCTTAAGCAGAGTTCGGAGGCTATGTTTGAGCTTCTAGGATGGGATCACTCTGGCTGAGTTTGTAGGTGGCAGAGTCAGGTAATTGGCAGAGGCCTTCCACCAGTTTGTCACTGTGATTCATTGCAACACTGGTGGAACCTTTGTCTGTAGGTAGGATGATTAGGTCAGAATTAGTTTTGAGGTTCTGTATGGATGTCTTTTCTTCTACAGAAAGGTATATGGCTTAGTTTCATCAAACCATCTTTGTAAGCCCTAATTAATACAATTAGATCCACCTTTCCGATGATCTGGTGTAACTCATTTCACTCAGTACGTGCAGTGGGTTGATTAAAACTGATTCCACCATAGTACTGACCAAGGATTCAATCATTTTCTGTTTGTGCTATCTCATATCTGCTTAACTTTTCTCTGCTCACCTTTATTTATTTAAATTTTTTCTCGGTGTCATCTACACCTGGCTCCAATTTTCAGTGTCTTTCCTCACAGTTTTCCTAAACTATCTCGAGCCCAGAATGGAAAATTTACTCTTTTTTTAATTTCCAGTATTTTACCATGACATCTTCAGTCTCTAATGTGCACTTAGTTATCCTTTTCTACTAGAGGGAGCTGCAGAGGGTAAAACCTGTAGTGGAAGACAGAGATCGGAATACATCCTGCAACAAATTGAGGACATAAGTTGCAATTGCTACTCTGAGATGAAGAGGTTGGCACAGGAGAGAGATTCTGTTTTCTCTCTTTATTTCTTTACTTTTCTTTCCGTTTCTACTCAGATTGCGTTTGTGTCAGTGGCTCAGTGGTTAAATACCAGACTACAGGTCCAAAGGTTTTGGATTTGACTGCTGGTCAGTCTTAACATTCTTGTTCATCATTTATAACTTCTTTTGCATCTGCCAATGTTTGATAATGTCAAAAATGTGTAGTTATACACTATGGTTCTGAGTCTACATTAAACTGTATGCCCCCTTATAAACGGCTGGGTTGTTGTTGTTGTTGTTGTGGTCTTCAGTCCTGAGACTGGTTTGATGCAGCTCTCCATGCTACTCTATCCTGTGCAAGCTTCTTCATCTCCAAGTACCTACTGCAATCTACATCCTTCTGAATCTGCTTGGTGTATTCATCTCTTGGTCTCCCTCTACGATTTTTATCCTGGGTAAGTTAGTTCAAAGATCCAAGGAAGGTAAGGGTATACAACTTACAATAGGACTATATCAGATTAACCACTGTAGTGTTCAAACTAATAATCAGTTTTACCTTCACTCACTCTAAAAGTTCTTGGTCTTCTGTTCTCTCCCACTTGTTTTCTTCTTTATTTTTATTAAAATTGTGTCTGTTCTTCCTTCTTTCGTATCTTCTCTTCTCCCTGATGTTCCTTCCCCATTTTTCCCCTCCTGCTCCTTCTTATTTTTATAAAGACTTCTATTTTTCTCATGTTTTTTATTCAGATTGTCAACTACTTGATTTTTATTTATCATATCAATGCTATTTACCTATGGTAGCCACTGAACTACATTTTATTTATGTTTCCTGGTGAAAATGTGCATTGGAAACCTCATTGTGTCATCCTCCATCCATTCTCTTTCCTGACATGCTTCTCCTCATTCCTGATTCCTGATGGACTATAACTTTATCTTCATTATTTGCAGCTTTTTGTTCACCATCAAATTTCAGTTGTCCCCAATACACTGAATAATTCTCTACTAATATAAAAGTCTTAACATAAAATGAACACACGAAACTTCCCACTTCAGAAACCCTTTCCACAAATACATTTTGTGCTTTCAGGTTTTTAATGGTGTATTTTTCTGATGTCACTGTCACAAAGTGCTGTTTTGTCACCCATTTAGCATGTTCATAAAACTTTAATGTGTGTTGTGCTAATGATCCTCACATCCTAACATTGTATCCTTTCTCATGCTGCCAGATTTTCTTTTTGTATATGTATTGGTAGTTAATTATGTCAAGTGACAGGAAAAATTCTTGATCTCTCAGCTTAGTTTGCACACTATGTATCCCAACTAGGACATTTTTTAAACAACTGTAACACAATCCCATCCAACATGCTATGGAGACCATGATAATCAGCTCCCTGCAAAAACAGTTCAGTTTGGCTAGAACAAGCAAAACGGGGTAAAAATAGCCCCATGCTCTTACACATTACAAACAAAACTCATTAAGTTTATCATTCATCCCTAAAAACTTCAGTACACACAAACACACACACACACACACACACACACACACACACACACACACAAACGAACAAACAAACAAACAAACACAACGACAGCCGCAATACAGATAGACACAAAGTAATCGTTCACAATTAATTATTGACAACTTAATGCAATTCGCGTTCATTGAGTTGCGGCAAAGTGAGTTCTTGTCTGTATATATTTCCTGCTGGTTTTTGGTTTGATCACAGCACAACAATGAAATTTTTAATATTTTACAAGCAAAGTGCTTGCACCCTTTCTCTTAGTTCTACTTAGTGATGTTGCTGAAAGATGTGATTAATCAATTGCTGGCAGGAATGCTTCCTCTAATAAGTGTATGAGAGGTTAACACGTGACAATAACATGGACACAAAATTTCCCTCATGTCTGCCCTAAAACTTAGCTATGGAATCAGAATATAGCCTTTGCACAGATCATAAATTTTGTAGGTCATTTGTACTATCATGTTCATGCTTTAATGCATTCTAGTTCTGTATATTTCTTGTATCATGTAAAGAATTTGCTTTAGTTTGCAACAGCTGCAGTACCATTGGTTGATATTAATATGTAGAGATGTTGTATCATCATATAAAATAGTTTAATGAAAGGCATGTCTATGAAAATAGGAATTGTCATAGCAAGGTTTTCAAAAATAAGTGTAGTTTTGAATATGAACGAGCAACATAATATTGTGAAGCATTTGTTTTATTTCAATCTAACTGCAAAAAACTACATTTAATAACTGCATTCAAATGAAATTAACTGACATTGATTAAGAAATGTTTGAATCAGCCTCTTACATTTGGAACTTTACGATGAATGGGAAAACACTGAAGGTAGGAATGTGACAGCAACTTCATGAACTCCACTGCCCATGTTCCCCAGAGCATAATGGAACCACTGCTAGCTTGTCTCTGTCACTGTCAGTACAGTAGTCAAGGAGCTGTTCTCCTGAAAGACGATAGGTTCGTGATCTCCCATCGGCTTGATGAAAATGATATCGGGATTCATCAGACCATGCAGTGCTCTGCCACTGTGCCAACATCCAGTGCTGATGATCACATGCCCATTTCAGTTGTATTCGCTGATGTTGTGGTGTTAACATTACTTGGCCATCATGGTGCCTTGTACGAGCTCCACTGCCCATGTTCCCCAGAGCATAATGGAACCACTGCTAGCTTGTCTCTGTCACTGTCAGTACAGGAGTCAAGGAGCTGTTCTCCTGAAAGACGATGGGTTCGTGGTCTCCCATCGGCATGATGAAAATGATATCGGGATTCATCAGACCATGCAGTGCTCTGCCACTGCGCCAACATCCAGTGCTGATGATCACATGCCCATTTCAGTTGTATTCACTGATGTCGTGGTGTTAATATTTGCACTTGCATGGGCTGTCGACTGGGGAAGCCCATTGTTCGGTGTATTCTGAGACACTTGTACTTTGCCCAGCATTAAAGTCTGATGGGCAGCACTCATCAAATACCCAACAAGTCATACAGTTTCTAAAATGCTCATGTCAAGCCTCTGGGCCTTGACAATCTCCTCTCGGTCAGATGCAAACAGATCTCATGCTTCCCCATTCTACACACGGACTGCATGCTCACTGATACTACACACACTGTGGGTGTCTCTGACTAGTTCTGACTCCTTTGCAGGTGACACTGCTATCACCTGTCAGGCTTATGTTGACAGTGGGCTGGTGGTCATAATCTTCTGGCTGATCAGTACTTGTATTTACCTTATAGTTGTTTGTTGTGTAGGGTTGTAGTTCCATGGCTTTATATATGATTAGTTATGTTTTTTCGTTTAACTTTATAAATAATGGAGAAACAACTTCAAATAATGTTTTTTATTATTGTTTTATACATAAACAGTAATATGAGATCAGTACACTGAAGTATTCTACTGCCCTTGTGAATCAGTGTTGCCGCGTTCATCATAGGCAAAACAACACAATGCCATCTTGAAAAGTACATGTATCTATTGGTGTCACAGATTCTGCTTGATGCTTCCATTGATATCATTTCAAGACAGTCACTATAACTATGCAAGTGTGTCCCCCTTCAGCTGAGACTTCTGCTTTTATTCTGTTGGCTAGACACATCATTCCCAGGGCATTAGACAAGCCCTACATAAGAATTATGAAGTATCTTACAAAATCAAATTAACTTTCATGTAAATTTAAGTAATGTTGGTGGCTATTGGTCAGAAATGACTGGTTCTGATCAAAAGTAAATCGTGTTTATCAAGTCGTGCGTGACAGTGCACAATATCAATATGTTCCAAAAAGCCACATGCGAAAATGCAGTTATTCAGGGGCTCATATTCCAGGATCTGTTAATCACAGAGATAAGAGTTCAAATGTTTAGAAAAGCCCATCACCTATGACCATATGTATACCTCTTGGAAGAACAGACGTACGATAACTATTCTACAGTACAGGATCAAAATTTAACTGTTACACACTTCTGCCAGCCAAAGCAATTTAAGCAATTTGCTTGGTTCTTTTCCATTAAATATTGCGTAGCGTGAACCGTAGGCCGCTTATAAAAGCACCATTTGTTCATGGGCAGTTCCTGTGAAAACACTGAAAACCATGAGTTTTAGTTACGAAAAGTACAAATTGTGGGGATGGCCACTTCTATAATTTCTATTCATAGCAGATAATCAAAATTTTTACCATATTTTCTTAAGATGATGTTCTAGGGGAAGCTGAAACATTTTTTTTTATATTGTTATCCGTCATCGAGATCCAGAGGTTCAAAGTTACCATGCTTAAGCATGTAAAATATGCAGATAATATCTGGCCTGAGGTGTAACAGAGTTTTAACTGACATAGAGAACACATGGCAAGTGTTCTAGGGTCATCACAAGGGTTCCGAGGCCACCAGACTATGTTTTAGTCAGTATTTTTCCGCCAGTAAATCTTTATGACACTGTTTTGTGTAATGGGCACTTCATTCCTATGAAAATATGGCCAAAGTGATCTTGCATTGACAAAAAATGGGCTAAAAAGGGTCTTAACATGCCTTGAGAGCGAAAAATTATGTAAAACTCGAAAGACTTCAAATTCACTAAGATATTTGTAATAATGGTTTTACTCTTTTAAGATATAAATCATAAGTGTGGTGTTTTTGATTAATTGTGGTTGATGAGCAAAGCATTCAGAAAAAAATGTTAAGCAAATGATTTTGTATTGACCTTATGTTATACCTACAAATTTGTTGTTTATATGTTTAAAGGTATTTAGTGTTGAAGAATATAAATAAACTGTCAAAACTTTAATGACCTATAGAATTCGTTTTATACATGCAGCACACCATGTTGTAACAGGCAAAAGAAGGAACCAGTGGAAATACGCTCCTGTTGGAGCACAAAAAAAGTGAATATGTTCCTCTTTAAAAGTCTCTGACAGAAAAGTGGGGAACCAATTACCACAGTTCTCATTGTGACTTCCTCACCAAAAAGTTTGGCATGTGATCATGTTTGCACTTTTTTTTTATCTGAAAGAGAGTAGCAAAAGAGACAGTGATGATGGAAGAGGAGGAGGTGGTGCTGCTGGTAGAGAAAGAGAGAAGAGACAGTGATGGTGGGAGGGAGACGGTGACAGGGAAGGAGAAATAGAGAGGGATGAAGACAATAGCAGAGGGAACCAAAGAAAGAGAGGAGGTATTCATAGTCAGTGAGAGAGAGTGGCAATAACAGAGAAAGAGAGGTAGATGAAGATTGAAGCAGTCAGAACAAAAGAGAGAGACAGTGGAAGTGAAAAATACAAATAGATGGAAATCTTACAAAGGCTAGACCACTGGACTTTAACATATAGCTATATGGTAGGGCAGATTTTGAACCAGAACTTAGAACACGTGTAAAGGAGATAGTGGGAGAGAGGCATACCTAGACAGTGGGAGAGAGACGTTCATAGACAGTGGCAGAGAGAGGGAGATGCTGAGTATGGAGGCTTAACTATAAAGAAAGACTGGGTAAAAGGATTTTGAATGTTCTATGTTAAAAGAGTGCGAACATGTTTGCATGCCAAAATTTTTGGTGAGGTAGATGGAATGAGGATTGAGGCAGCAGGTTCCCCACTTTTAAAGAGTAACCTTTTTTGTGATCAGACAGGAGCATTTTTCCATTGATAATATGTTGATTGAACCAGGTTGAAAGGTGATGTAATGTCTAAAAACATACGAAAACAAAAATTACTAGAAAAGTGTTGATATAATTGTCAATACAAAAACGGTATTATAATATAAATAAAATGATTCCATTTGATCAGAGTGTTACACAACTGAAATTGTTCCCCCCCCCCTTAGGAAAAGTATTACAAAAGTCACCAATAATCCTTATCAATGTTTCAGTAAACAACAGTAATTAAGAAATTGTCTTTTAAATGGCACTAGTTGTCAGAACAGATAATTCAACTGCTTCAATTGAAATATGTAAGTTGCTTCAAAAAGCTTTTCTAAATAATTGTCAAAATGAAGATGAGCAGTGTTTGGAGTCTTAAGAGGAGTAATTGATGGAGCCTATCCACTACAATACCAATTATGTCACTGTGAATACTGTATTTTACAGATTATAAGATGCCCTTTTTTTGAAAAATTGCCTCAAACATTCAGGTGCACCTGATACTTGAAATTAATATAAAAATGTCCAGTGTTTGATTTAAAATTCCTGCCAGTCTTAAAAATGTCTTTGTATTTGTATGGCCACATTAGATTCAACTGGCAGCAGCAGTGCACCAATGCAACAAGCATGAGCTGGGGGGATTCACAAGCTTGCTGACACTTTCTCACTCCCTTCCTGTCTCACAAACCCAGAACACTTTCTAGCCTATGATGTGTCATTCAAGTCTACGGTGCCAGTGAACTTGAATTGAAAGAGATTTGTGTTATCAGTAACAGTACAATATTTTTGTTAGTAGCTAGTTTCGTAATGGGAAAAAATAAAAGGTATTTATATGATATGGCTATATATTGAAAGTAAGAAACAGAGCAGCTGAGTGGCATTTTTTACACTACCAACAGAAAGAACCATTCGTGACTGAGAGGCTAGTGAAGAAGAACTGGAAAAGATGAGGAAGACTAAAGATGCAAATAGAGGACTGAATGCAAACTGGCCAAAACTAGATGACATATTGAAATGGATTAAAAGACACCGTCAAAATGCCTTTGAAATTAATACAAAAATGATTTAAATACATGCTCATAAGCTAGTGCTACAGTGGAACTTAACAGACTTTAAGGGTGGAGTTGGGTGGTGCTACAGGTTAATGAAACATCAAGGGCCTAACATGCAAACCAAAAACAAAATATCTCAGAAAACGCCATCTGAGTATGGAGAGAAACATTATCTTGCCTATGCCTTATTATTCAACATCAAAAGAAAACCTGTGTGGAACTAAGCTAAATAGCAACTATGGATGAAACTCCTCTGACATTTGATGCGCCAAGTAACAGAACTGTTGCCACAAAAGATGCTGAAACTGTAACTATAATAAGCAAGTGGACATTAGAAAATGCACTACATTCTTGTCCTCTCACGTTGTACTGATGGTACAAAATGTAACAATGATCAGTTTCCAGTGAAAACAATATCAAAACCTTCTAAAATACCACCAGGTGTTATTCACATTTCAATTCAATTTATTGCTCGTAACACGTAATTTTACATGCATGCGCATTTTCAACTAAGTATAAAGCTTTTACAATTACAATTTTTTTAGTTTACATTATTTCTTATTACATTGTAATTCATGATAAATTAAAGTTATAAGGGCATTTTTGGATAAGCCATTGTTTGACTCACTTTTTAAAAGTATCCCCTCTCAATATCTTAACTTCATTTGCTAACAAGTTATTACAAAATTGGTTCAGATGGCTCTAAGCACTATGGGACTTAACATCTGAGGTCATCAGCCCCCTAGACTTAGAACTACTTAAACCTAACTAACCTAAGGACATCACACACATCCATGCCTGAGGCAGGATTCGAACCTGTGACCGTAGCAGCAGCGTGGTTCCAGACTGAAGTGCCTAGAACTGCTCGGCCTCAATGGCCGGCAGTTATTAAAAACAGCTCCATTGAAGAAGGAGAAGTAGAAAGTCCAGATAATGATTTTCATGGATTTTAAAGGTCAGAATATTTTTAGTCTGACTGCAGTTTGATAATAAAAGTGGTAAAAATGTTATTTAAAAAAAAGTTGCTTGAAAATTAATGTGCATCGTATACTCTGTAAAATGTGGTAAGAGATCATTCTGAGTTCCACTACTTGCTAGTAAAGCTGGAGATTATTTCTAACAGAGAAATCAAGTGCGAAATTATGGATCACACAAAGAAATATGATAAACTAAACATAAGTAAAATGATCAAAATTGAAAGGAATGAATAATTTTAGGCTGTTTTGCATAGGGGCTGATAGTTTCTGTTACGTTAACATCAGATCCAATTTTTATTATGTGGAATTTAGGCTATAAAGAACAAAATAGTTTTCATCTGAGGCATAAATTTGGAATAGATAGATTGCTTGCAGTCGAACCCAGGCTTCTGCAAGGAGAGGTGAGTTGAACAGAATTATACCACACATCCATCATGTTATTTTGCTTCCAAGCCAGCAGAGTTCCTTTAGCTGTCTGTTATGTGATCCCCAATTTTGATATTAAGCTTACTGTTAATCTCATTTCTGCTAGGCCTACTCCTTATTGCTTGTGTCTTTCTACACCATATTTTGTGCTCGTTAGACTATTCATTCCATTTAATAGCTCCTGTAATTCCTCTTCACATTCTCTGAGGGTAACATTTCCATCAGCAGATCTTATTATTGATATCCTTTCACCCTGAATTGTAATCCAAGTCTGAAGCTATCATTTATTTCCTTTGCTTCTTCATTGTACAGGTTGAACAGTAGGGGAGAAAAATTTCATCCTTGCTTATGCCCTTTCTAATTTGAGCACCTATCTCTGTCTTCCATTCTTATTGGTCCCTCTTTGCTCTTGTACATATTGTAAGTACCCATCTTTCCCTATATCTTACAGCTATTTTTCTGAGAATTTAAAACAGCTTGCACTATTTTACATTATCAAACACTTTATCTAGGTTGACAAATCCTATGAAGGCATCCTGGTTTTTCTTGTTTTTCTTCCGTTAATGAGTGCAGTGTCTGCCTCTCTGGTGACTGTACCTTTCCCAAAGCTGCACTGGTTCTCAGATAACAGAACCTTAATATTGCTTCCCATTTTTTATGTACAATGCTGTTTGTTAAAATTGCAACACACAGAAGGAATAGCCTGAATCACTCCAAGATCAGAGGATTTCTAGAACAGCAAAACTGTAATAAGTGATTAACATTTCAGATAGATAGTGTGCATGGAGGCCCAACAGTGCTACTTTTGTGTGACCAGGCAGTTCAGTGGTATGCCACGTTCAGTCTGTGCAGAGCCAGCAAATGAAGTGTAGACGTGCAAGCAAATGCCATTTTGCCTCACAAACGTCAAAGAGTGCAGTATCACAATGTGAGCAATTTGGAAGAAAGCGAATGGTTGTGATCTTGGAAATGGGTTTATTGTACTGTGGCATAACTACTTGTACAGGACATGCTACTATGACACATACGTGTTTGTGGAACCAGTTGATAGAAGAGGGTTGTGACTGCGGCATGGGATGACTGCCATCTTGTCCACACGTGTAACTGAGAAAACAGTTTGGTTCACAGTGGTGGCTCAGTGTTGGAGCACTGGAACAAGTGGACATGTCTGAGGCAATGGTCCGATACCATTTGATGAAGGCTGGATTGGTGGCACACCTGCCTATCCATCAACTTCCATTGAGCAGAAACCACTAATGTCTCAGACTGCAGTGGGTACATGTATACTGTCACTGGTGTGCTGAATGGCAAAATGTAGAGTTTTTGGAAGAGTCCAGTTCAATTTATTTGCAATTATGGCCACATACATGTTGAGCAGCATAATATTGTGTGATAGAATGGAACACTATTGGCTATAACAAGCGATCTTTCTTCCTATGTATTGAGGGCAGCCTGAACAGCAAGCTCTTTATCAGGGGGTTTTAGAGCCCCAAGTACTTCCCCTCCACCAGAAAGCTCCATGTGTCTTATTTCAGCAGAATGATGCCCAGCCACATGTGGCAAGTAATGCAAATCTTTCCTTGAAGACTGATGGGTACCACTGCTTCCCTGGTCTGCATGTTTGCCTGTCATGTCACCCATTGAACATGTGTGGGAAATGGTTGCTTCACAGCTTATTCGTTCTGGTCCTCCCACAGCCACAGTCAATGCTTTGTTGATGAGCCTACAATCTGTGTGGCTGTGTGTTCTCTAGCAGCATATCCAGGCCCTGTTTGATTCCATACCACAATGCCTAGACACACTGATTGAAACACTTGGAGGCTTCAGACCATAGTGAATTCTCACAGCTGAGTGCAACTACAATTCTGCAATTCCAATCATTTTTGTGTTCTCATGTCCCTAATCTGTGGAGTAAATTTCACTGTAATCATGCTGATGACCCTGTAATGTACATAATAGTGTTGTTTTTGATCAGTTGTAGGAGGCTACAGGGTGACTTACTGTATTTGATATGATGAATGGCAGCTTCCTCTAAATATAGAAAAATGTAATTTAATGCAGATAAGCAGGAAAAACATTCCTGCAATGTTAGAGTACAGCATTAGTGGTGTGCTGCTTGACACAGCCATGGCAATTAAATATCTAGCTGTAACATCCCAAAGCAATATGAAATAGAATGAGCACATAAAGTCAGTAGTAGGGAAGGCGAATGGTTGACTTTGGTTTATCGGAAGAATTCTACGAAAGTGTAGCTAATCTGTAAAGGAGACCACATATAGAACACTGGTACAATCCATTCCTGAGTAGTGCTTGAGTCTTTCAGATCCCCATGAGGCTGGTTTAAAGAAAGGCATCAAACCAATTTAGAAATGTGCTGCTTGATTTGTTACTGGCAGCTTCTCTTAACTAATGCGTATTACAGAATACTTCATGAACTCAAATAGGAATCTCCAGATAGAAGACAATGTTCTTTTTGCAAAGTGCTGTTCAGTAAGTTTAGTGAACTGGTATTTGTGGTTGTCTGTAGTATGATCCTACTGCCACCAACATATATTTCACATCATGGCCACAAAGACAAGATATGACAAATTAGGGCTTGTGGAGAGGCATCAGTCAGTCTTTTTCCCTCTCTCCATTTGTGAGTGAAACAGGAATGGGAATGACTAATAATAGTATGAGGCACCCTACACCATGCACTGTATGGTGGCTAGATATCCTTGGTGTTGCACTTTTCACAAACAGTAGTGTATAGTATTCTAATAAGCAACTAGTGCACTTGAGATGTCAATTCAGTTGCGCAATAATTCTTGCATTTGTCTGTCATTGATTTCTTTGGGGTTGTGTATATGATATTCTTCTGAAAGTCTGATGGTATGTCTCCAGACTCATACATTACACACACTAACTTGAAGCCAGTTTCAGGGATGCCTATTCCTCCTCATCTGAACTATGTGCTGTGATAGTATTTCTGTATCTACAGCATCAGAGAACTTCAGCTGCACATAATCATTCTGAACACTTAAATATCTCACTCCCTTGTGTGCTGATTATTTCTTGTGATGTTCTTAAACACCATCTTGATAGTCATCATTTTTAAAATATTATTTGCTTCTATATCTACTCCTGGGCATTCATTACACTCTAATACCTGATTTCAGAGTCCATGTTTTGCAATGATGTAATGGACCTGCTATCCTCCTGCATCTCTGGCATTTCTTAACTGTATCCCCTTCTCTTGTTATTTGTCAACAGTGTCTGTGCTACTACTAGTTGAAATTTGTTGCAGAACTCCTTTCTATTGCCAATTCCTTATTCTCACATAACTCTGCCTTCTATTCCCTATGGTGTTCCAGTCCCCCATGATTATTAGATTTTCACATCCCTTTACATATTAAGTTATTTATTCAATGCCCTCAAATAAATTCTCTCTCTGTTCATCTTGTGCTTGTGATGCCTGCATGTATATCTGGACTGTTGTTGTTAGGATTGATTTTCTGTTGATCTGATAAAATAATCTGATCACCAAACTATTCACAGAAACATATTCTTTCTCATATTTTCCTATTTTTAACAAATCCTGGTCCTGTTATATCATTTTATGCTCTTGTTGATATTAACCAATACTTATCTGACCAGAAATCTGCACCTTCTTCCTGCTTCATTCACTGGATCCTGCCATATATGTATTGAAACTTTGCATTTCCCATTTTAAATTTTCTAGTATCTCTATCACATTCAGACTTCTGACATTCTACACTGTGACTCATAGAATGTTAGCATTTTGTTCACATTCTGCCTTCTGACATTCCATGCACTGAGTGATAGAATGTTAGTATCTTGTTGGTTTTTCAGTCTTTATCTCATCATCACTTTCCCCTTGGCATTCCTCTCTCAGAGATTCAAATGAGGAACTAGTCTGGAACATTTTACCATTGGAGAGGTCTTTATGACAATTTTTCAGTTATAGGCAACATTCCCTGTGAATACTTATAATGCAGCTTTAATTCATGTGTTTCCTTTGTCTTTTGTGTCCTCATATCACTGATCATTGCTGATTATTCTGATTTTAGGGGCAGTGTCCCATCCAAAGGCATTTCTCTGTCTAACGCTCAATCCTGTTTGACAAAGCTGTTGACAGAATGAGAATGATTCCATATACAAGAAGTTTTTCACTGCCATTGCTGATTACTTTTATTCAAAATATAAGCAGTGGCTTAGATGGATTAAACTTAGAACACAGCAATTTTTGGTTTATAGTTGGATGTGCTACCCATAGAAAGCACTAAAAAAATATTATGATAATAATGTTTATTTGCCCATAATAATGTTAAAATCTTTGACATTTTAATATTTTAGTCTTCTTACTTATCTATGTATACTTTCACAGAGTGACGGCACATAGGTAGTGTTCACAAATTCAGATAATTATGAGGGTGCAAAAATGTATAAGATCCCTAATTCATGAATTAGTTAATGAATTAACTTCTAGGCTGAAAATCAGGCATTCTTACATTGCATCCACACAACAACTTATGCTTATTATACACTTCTTTGTTAAATGTTTGCTTGTAGTCATGCTTATTTGATTTCGTTAATTTCTCAGACAACGGGTCTGGTTGGAATGCCCTAGTTTCTTTGCGGCTAACTTTTCCTGGTAGTTTTCTTTTCTCTAATCACTTAAAACAGGCTCAACATAGTTCATGTTGACACTCCATTGGAAAGACGATTCGTGCATAGTAGGCAACCAACTCCGAACACAAACTGCTGTTTGCAGATATGATTAAATTCAGGTAGTACTATCTACCAACAAGGTCACTTGACTAAAATACAAATGAGCCGCTGATAGCCAACAGTCCTGACAAAATCAACCTGAATCTGACATTGAATATTACCTTTCTCAGGTCATACTTCCATTCAACATCGACCAGGTATGGTAGTTACCTGACAAAAAATTCTCCAACAACTAACTCCTTCTCCTATTAGTGATTCTCTTTCAGAAATCCAGCTTAACCTCCAATCCTTACTCAGATCCCTAACTGCTCCAGAAGCTCTCCTCTAAATCCCTTGCCTCCCTCGACCCAACCACTCCCACACAACCACTATATCTATGCTTCTTAAAATCCCCAAACAACCATCTTGATTCCCTGTTGTTACTGGATACTGTGCTCTGACAGAAGGAATATGTGCTCTAATTGATCACTGCATCCAACCCAGTGCTCACATCCATACTTCCTGTATTAACAAAAAACAGTTCATATATAAATTTATTACATCAAGATTGCCTGATTACTGTAATATTGAAATTACAGTTTATTGCTGTCTTCAGATGTGATAATCAATCAAATAACATTTTTGTGGTTACCTGACATTGTCAGGAGGAGAACTATCTCTGAATTTGAAAAATGTAATCTTCTTACTACGTAAGTTTTATTTACCCAGATGCATTTATGGTGATCTGACAAAATAAAACTTCTGTAGTAAGAAGATCACATTTAACATCTTCATCATAATTTATAAACATTGATGGTATGCACTCTGAATATCGTGAAATGGTATTCTGCCACAAAATCATAGCTGCTCTCATATTCCAACCTGTTTATGTGTCATCAGAGAAAATCTTCGTAGCCACTCAAGATCCTGAACTACTTGTCTCCTCCTGGTCCACTGGTGATTTCAAGATCATGACCATGGCCTAGATACTCTGTCCTCATTTCTCTTAATACCTTCATTCACACCTATTTCATATGGTCCTCTTAAGCTTGTGTGCCATTTTCCCAGTTGATGATCTCCAACTCTGTAATTGCCCCCTAACACATGTTGTACATATAAACAGAGGTAACAAACTTCATGGGATAGCAATATGCAGATGTACAGAAGGCAGTAGTACCACATACACAAGGTATTAAAGGGCAGTGCACTTGTGGAGTTGTCACGTAAACACTGAAGTGATTCATGTGAAAAGGTTCCTGATGTGATTATGGCCACACATCTGGATTTAACAGATTTTGAATGCAGAATGGCATTTGGAGCTTGATGCATGGGGCATTCCATTTTGGAAATGGTTAGGAAATTCAATATTCCAAAATTCACTGTGCCAAGATTGTGAAGAAAATACCAAATTTCAAGCATTACCTCCCACCACTGACAACGCTGTGGCCGATGACCTTCACTTAACGAGCAAGAGCAGCGGCGTTTGAGTAGAGTTGTCAGTGATAACAGACAAGCATCACTGTGTGAAATAACTGTAGAAATCAATGTGATATATACAACAAATATCCTATTAGAATAGTGTGGCAAAGTTTAGCGTTAATGGGCTATAGTAGCAGCTGACCAATGTGAGTGTCTTTGCTATCAGCATGACATCATCTACAGTTCCTCTCCAGGGCTCAAGACCATATCAATTGGACACTAAATGAGTGGAAAAGTGTGGCCTGGTTAGATGAGTCCCAGTTTCAGTTGATAAGAGTTAGTGGTAGTGTTGGAGTTTAGCACAGAACCCGCAAAGCCATGGATCCAAGTTGTCAACTAGGCACTGTGCAAGCTGGTGGTGGCTCCATAATGGTGTGGGCTGTGTTTACATGGAATGGTCTGGGTCCTGGATATGTTTCACTGCTTGGAGACACACTCAGCCATCTGTGGATTTCATGTTCCCAAACAACGGTGGAAGTTTTTTGGATGAAAGTGCACCATGTCACTGGGCTGCCAATTGTTCACAATTGGTTTGAAGAACATTCTGGATAATTCGAGTAACTGATTTGGCCATTCAGATCACCCAGCATGTATCCCATTGACCATTTATGGGAAATATTCAAGACATCAGTTCATGCACAGAATCCTGCAGTGGCAATACGTTCACAGCAGTGGACTACCATAGAGGTAGTATGGCTCAATATTTCTGCAGGGTACTTCCAACGACTTGTTAAGTCCATGCCACATCGAGTTGCTGCACTATGCTGGGCAAAATGAGGTCCAACATGATATTAGGAGGCATCCCATGACTTTTGTCACATCGAGCCGCTCCCATGCAGTCTGCCTGCCCATTGATGGCAGATGGGCAGTGATGGGCAACCCGTTGAGCTACATGCTGAATGTCTTAGTAAGAACTTCACAGATAGGCGCAGACCTAATCAATGAAGTTATCAGTTGTGCCATATACACATATGCCTATAATTCTCTGACCATCCTCATGGGCCACCTGTAAAGGAGCAACCCCAATTTCACTAAAGACTGGAACAATTTAATCACATTTTCTGCTAGGGTTTCATAGTGCCCAGAAATAAGGAATATTTGTTCCAAAATCGTTCCCACCTCTTCTAAAATGCTACTATGCTACCTAACCAGCCTATGAAATATTCTTGTCAGTCTATATGCCACACTTACACCCAGCTCTTTGGTATCTGGTCATATCACTGTGAAAGACTCAAGTGAAATTATAGTCCTATGCATTAAACTTATACATCCTATTCCAGTCCCATCATAAACATATCATCTGGTATCTGAGGTGAGGTCAGCTGTAAAAGCAGTCATGTCTTATATTACATATGCTGGAATTTCCATACAACCTTTTGTGTGTGCATGACCATCAATCAGCTGTCCAAATGAATGACCAATGGCTGACCATGCAAATGAGCACAATATGCTTGACTACAATGACTGCTTCACAACCCATACCATTTGGATCCTACCCCTGTCCCCGTCTCCTCTCAGTACTTGCTGCTCTGAATGTGGAGATTGTCTGTATAATGCAATCTTCGATCCTGCTAACCTCCTGACCTCAGTCTCTGCTAGTTCCATCAAATACTGACTGCCACTTCTATCCTAATGCCTTCACTCACTAGCCACATAGCTCCGACTCAAGCCATCCATCCATTAATTTACATTCTCACTGTTCTCTCCACAGTCTCCCTTTTCCTCTATTGCATCTTATCAACTTTATAACGTTTCACAAACAACTTCTTTCCATGCCTGTGCCAGAGAATACATGCTGGTGCCACAAACTACCATTTTTCATCACTATAACCATTTTTTCCCTTCACCACTCCCTCCCCTTTCAACACACACACACACACACACACACACACACACACACACACAGCACCAAGATGATGTAGTGTGTGTGTGTGTGTGTGTGTGTGTGTGTGTGTGTGTGTGTGTGTGTTAGCTTCAAGGAAGGATGTTGTTAGAAATTATTTCAGTCTTGTTTATACAGATAGGTCTGCTGGTCTAGTGGTAAATCACATGTGCCGATTGGACCATGGAATATTTCGGTCTGTAATCAAACAATGGAAAATCCAGGATGGAATGTAACAATATGAGAAGAAAATTGCTACTCACTATATAGCAGAGATGCTGAGTCACGATAGGCACAACAAAAAGATTCATAAAATTACAGCTTTTGGCCATTAAGGCCTTTATCAACAATAGACACACATACACACATGCCACACTCACTCTTGCAAATGCTACTCGCACACATGTCTGCAGTCTCAGGCAACTGAAATCACACTACAACCAGCAGCACCTGTGCATTATGGGAGTGGCAACTGGGTGAGAGAAAGGAGGTGGCTGGAACAGGGAGGGGGAGGGATAGTATGGAGGGGGTGGCAGTCACTGAAGTGCTGCAGTTCAGATGGAGGGCAGGAGAGAAGGGGAAGGGGGTGGGGGGAAGGAAGTAGTGGAAATATTAGTCTCTCCCCACTCCCCACATTCTCTCCTGCCCTCCATCTGAACTGCAACACTTCACTGTCTGCCACCTCCACCATACTATCCCTCCCCCTACCCGCCCCAGCCTCCTCCTTACCCCCACCCAGTTGCCACTCCCATCATGCACTCATGCACTGGTGCTGCTGCTCACAGTGTGGTTTCAGTGCCTGAGACTGCAGACATGTGTGTGAGAGTAGTGTGTGTGTGTGTGTGTGTGTGTGTGTGTGTCTATTGTTGACAAAGGCCTTAATGGCCGGAAGCTGTAATTGTGGGAATCTCTTTTTGTTGCGCTTATCACGACTCAGCATCTCCTAATATTGTTGAATATTTCAGTCTGTTTTTAATGGAGCCTACTCTCAGTGATGTGATGATTAACCAAGATTGAGACATGGTTCAGGTTCTACATTAAACTGTGGGCCCCTTTCCCATTTAGAATTACTAGGACAGGTTAGGGAAATACAGGTTGCTAAGGTTATGTCCAATTGAGTCACATGAGATTATTATTATCTTATTTATATGCCTTTTGATCAGTCAGTGTCTCAACTATGTTCACAGCCATATTGTTATAGTTTTTTTTTGTTTTAATTTTTACTTTTTGAGAGTTTATCAAGGAGCTCCTTTAGATGACAGAAGAGTGTATCAATATTACTGTTTATGAGCTACACAACTCAGATAATTCCAGTGCCATCTCATCGGAAAGTGTTGCCAACCAGTCAACTTTTTAATACTGAATGTTTTTTATATAGTAAATGACTTCATCACCTGTCTTGTCTGATGGCTCTTATTAAAAACTTTTACATCTAGAAGCATTGTAGAAAAATGCTGATATCTCTTCCATATGATTAAACTCTATACTGTTAAGTCATAAATCTACTGGCCTTCAAGTTTGTTCATTATCTACTATTGCTATCAAATTGCGACAATAGTGTCTGTTGTCCCTTTGCTTCCTTTTCTCGCAGTACCTTTTGATCAGCTTGCATCTTCCTTTAATATAACAAACTCCTGCATTACAGTTTCATTCATTTCTAGTATTGCTGGGTTGATTTGTAGCTCTGTGATTTATCTTTATATTTCCTCTATTCTCTGTCAAACTATGTCAGGATTTCTTCATTCTGATTTCTTCAACTGTTAGTTTCTTCAAACTTATTTCTGTCCCTGACCTACAAATCATACCAACACTGATTTTCTAAAACTGCTATTCCTTTCAAACAATTAGAAAAAAATACCCCCCACCCCCTCCCACACACACACACCAATTTCCCATTCAGTAACATCAACATAACACTAGTATGCAGTACTGAGACATGAAAACTGACACATAATGACAAAAGGCAGTAAATCACACTTGAAACATTATTTGAAATCAGTTGCACAACCAAACAACACACAATATCTTGTGGCAATGGGGGTTCTTCCAGGTATTAGTGTCATCCATGCACAATGTTTTGAAAACATGACTTGTTGTCTTCATCAGGTGCTACCTGAGACTCAGATAGCATCTGATGAAGACAATGAGTCAGATTGTCAAAATATTGTGCATGGATGACACTGATATCTAGCAGAATACCTGACACCTCAAGGTGTTGCCACAGAATGCTGAGAAAGCCTGAAGAATTACTATGTACAACATATTTTCATGCACTCTGTAAGTTTACTGCTATTTGTTGTGTCAATTTGTTTTCCCTTAGTTAAGTTTACTCTTTACAAGCAATAATAGTTTGAAACAAAATTTGGATAATCCAAAAAAAATTGTCTCATATATAAATTTAATAGAACATCAAGCCCTATGTTAAAAATTCTGTTTTTATTTAGTGAACTTCGCTAAGTTCACTTTGGGTTGATATTTTAGGTAGTGGTAGATTTACTATGCTGTTGAGGAAAGGAATATGTGAAAAACACTTCTTGAGTGGAAGAAAGGAAAGGATGATAAGACTTATATTAAGATATCAGAGGATAACTTCTTTGGCACTAGAAGGGGTAATAGGGGGTAAAAGGAAGACAGAGATTAGAATATATACATCAAATAAGGAGGATGTTTGGTGTATGTGCAACTCTGAGATGATGAATAAGGTGCTCATTCTGTAACTCATACTCCCAGGATCACTTCCCTGGGTGTTAATTTTTATACTTTGGGTAAACAGAATAATGGAACATGGAAAATTCATGGGTTTCATTACTGAATTTCATTACCAGGCCCTGCTAGTCCAGTATACTGTATCTAACAGCTCATTATTTTCATACCACATGTAAGACAGTCTTCAACAGCATACTCCGTAATGGATACTGTCTGGAGCCATGGAAAATTGCAGATATGGTAAGCCTATTGTTATCATTCTTAACCTTAATTGAGAGTTTGTACATGCAGAGACTGCTGTGACAAATGCAAACATAACACATTATACCCAGGAACAATTTGGATTTTGGTGTGGACACCCCAAGACCAATCAACTTTTTTGTCTGGAAGAAGAAGCAATGTATGCAACAGAATGTTAGGAAGTCTTTTGAGTCATCTTCCTGGAGGTGACCCATGCTTTTGGCCATATGTGGTTTGACTGCTTGACTTCCCATGAAACATTTCAATCAGGGTTCCCTGTGCCACTTACTCATCTCGCCCTGGTTTGCCACCAAGAAAGAACATTTGACATGCACATCTGCTATAGGATGTCTTCAGATCATGTGAAAATGGTGTGCCGTAGGTGTGTTACAGGAGGCAATCCTGTGCACGCCTTTCACAGTCAACATGACAATCACAGATCACATGCAGCTCACAGTGTATGCAGACAGTACAATGGTATTAGGATGGAGTGGGACTCATTCGCTGGCACCTCCAGCTTGTAATTGATTGCATAACCGTCTGGGTCCTGAAATGATACCTAGCCACCCTACAAAATAATCAGTATGTTATAAATTAGAGGGGGAAAAGGAAGGCATCGCAGACTAAACAATTGAGAGCTCAGCAGCACAACTACAGTGGTGCTTGAAGAGCCTTGCTATCTTGAAACTGAGTCCCTGACAGAATTCAAACCACTTGACACAATACAGTGGAGCAAAATTTTACTCTGTAGTAAATTTTACTCCAAAGCATTGTGGTTTAATTTTTGCCAGCACCTTCTGTTGAAGATGACTGTAAGGTTGTCAGCCAAAATATAAGAAGAAGAAATAATACCATCCTGGATGCACAGCCAAAAAAATGATGGAATATTCTATCCTATGGGAAAACTTCAAGAGTCACATCTTTCATTTTATTTGTAAATAAAATTGACTCTGCTTTACATCTTCTCCATGTGACTCAGCTGCACCATGTGGTTTCCAGGAGTCAGAATCAGGTTGATGTTCTGAGATCTTATCTGTCCATATCTCTACCAGACTGTATATATTAGGAGGTGAATCTGTGATGTTTATTTGTGATGAAGGGTGTGGAGTGAAGTCATCAGGACGTATTAGACTGTTTCCAATGAATATCAGATTTTGATATGCCTTAATTTTTATATTAACAATATTATGGAAAGGATAGATTGTTATCCTCCATATAGTGCAGACACTAAGTCACAGGCAGGCACAATGAAAAGACTGCTCTACACATAAACGTTCAGCCAGAAAGCCTTCTTCTGAAATAGAAAATGCACACACATTGACACAAGCACAAATTATACGCCTATTAACACAGTTCCTGGCCACTGTGGCCGGACTCTGGACAGCGATTGTGCCAGACGGGAGCAGCTGTCGGGCTTGGGTGGTGGAGGTAAGAAGAGAGCATGGGGTGAGGAGGGAGGGGTTAGCAGTGGAGGGGTGAGGGAAGGTGTAGTGCTGCTTGTAAGAGGTTGCAGGGTTGTGGTGGGAACAGGGTAGAGCTGCTAGGAGCAGTCAGGAGGTCATTTTTTGGAGGAGGGGGGGAGGAGCGGAAAAGGAGAGAAGCAGAGAAAGGGAAAAAGACTTGTGGGTATGTTGGTGGAATAGATAGCTGTGTAGTGATGGAGTGGCAGGAGGGAAGGGGTTAGTTAGGTGGAGGTTGTGGCCGTGGAGGGGGGGGGGGGGGAAGGTGTTGCGAGAACATAGGATATGTTGTGGGGAGTGTTCCCACCTGCACAATTTCAGAAAAACTTGTGTTAGTAGGAAGGATCCTGATGGCACAGGCACATTGTGTGGGGCAGTGTACTTCCAACTGGGTGGTTCAGTTGTCTCATGGCCACAGATTGGCAGTTGTCATTGTCATTCATGTGAGCAGGCAGCTTGTTTGTTGTCATGCCATTATAAAATAGCAGCACATCGTTTGCATATTAATTCATAGATCACGTGACTGCTTTCACTCGTAGCCCTGCCTTTAGTGGGATAGGTGATGCCAGCGACTTAGACAAGAATAGTTGGTGGTGGGAGGATGTATTGACAGGTCTTGCATCAATGATAAATATTGTACAATTGTCTTGATAAACAAAGTAAGAGCCTACGGAATATCAGACCAGCTGTGTGGCTGGATTGAAAGTTTTTAGCAAACAGAACACAGCATGTTGTTCTCAATGGAGAGACGTCTACAGATGTTAAAGTAACCTCTGGCATGCCACACGGGAGTGTTATGGGACCATTGCTTTTCACAATATTTATAAATGACCTAGTAGATAGTGTCGGAAGTTCCATGCGGCTTTTCACAGATTATGCTGTAGTATACAGAGAAGTTGCAGCATTAGAAAACTGTAGCGAAATGCAGGAAGATCTACAGTGGATAGGCACTTGGTGCAGGGAGTGGCAACTGACCCATAACATAGACAAATGTAATGTATTGTGAATACATAGAAAGAAGGATCCTTTATTGTATGATTATATGATAGCTGAACGAACACTGGTAGCAGCTACTTCTGTAAAATATCTGGGAGTATGCGTGCGGAACGATTTGAAGTGGAATGATCATATAAAATTAATAGTTGGTAAGGTGGGTTCCAGGTTGAGATTCATTGGGAGAGTCCTTAGAAAATGTAGTCCATCAACAAAGGAGGTGGCTTACAAAACACGCGTTCAACCTATACTTGAGTATTGCTGATCAGTGTGGGATCCGTACCAGATCGGGTTGACGGAGGAGATAGAGAAGATCCAAAGAAGAGCGGCGCGTTTCGTCACCGGGTTATTTGGTAAGCGTGATTGCGTTACGGAGATGTTCAGCAAACTCAAGTGGCAGACTCTGCAAGAGAGGCGCTCTGCATCGCGGTGTAGCTTGCTGTCTAGGTTTCGGGAGGGTGCGTTTCTGGATGAGGTATTGAATATATTGCTTCCCCCTACTTATACCTCCCGAGGAGATCACGAATGTAAAATTAGAGAGATTCGAGCACGCACGGAGGCTTTCTGGTAGTCGTTCTTCCCGCGAACGATACGCAACTGGAACAGAAAAGGGAGGTAATGACAGTGGCACGTAAAGTGCCCTCCGCCACACACCGTTGGGTGGCTTGTGGAGTATAAATGTAGATGTAGATGAATGTATTTTGCAGGAATAAGAGCCATGAGGCAATGGGTTTGGAGCACAGATGGATTGGGAGAGTAGATATGGACAAGGGTACTGCACAGATTTGGTGGGTAACGGAATACCATTGTGAGAGAGGTGGGAAGAATATTGGGTAGGATATTCTTCATTGCAGTGCATGACGAGAGTAGAAGAATGTTATGCAGTTGCTCCAGCTGTGGGTGGTACTGAGTCATGAAGAGGATGTGGGTATGTGGAAACCCAGCCATCCAGGAAGCCCTGTTGCTGTTGGTCACTGCTCCATGGAAAGAATCTCTGACCTCATGGACCAACACCTGCAAACTCTTACATGTAACCTAATCTCCTATATAAAAGACACCAACCAGTTGCTCCACTAACTATCCACAGTTCCTGTTCCTTTATCACCTGGTGCCCTACTCATCTTTGTTGATGGCACCTCTTTCTTCATTAACATCACCAATGCTCATGGCCTTGTTGCTTTTGAACACTACCTTTCCAAATGCCTGAATGACTTCAAATTTACAACCTCCTTCCTGTTCAACAGTACTAACTACATCCTCACCCACAATTACTTCTCCTTTGAAGGTATCACCTGCAAACAAATCCATGGTACAGCAATAGGCACCTGCATGGCACCAATCTATGCCAACCTATTCATGAGCCATCTAGAGGAATCCTTCCTAACCCTTCAGAATTCCAAACTCCTCAACTGGTTCAGTTGATGACATCTTCGCGATCTGGACCAAGGGTGATAACACCCTATCCACATTTTCCAAAGCCTCAACACCTCCTCCTCCATTCGCTTCATCTGGTCTTCCTCAACCCATCAAGCCACCTTCCTCAACGTGGACCTCCACCTCAACAATGGCTTCATCAGTACCTCTGGCCATATCAAACCTACCAACCACCAGCATTACCTCCAGCTGCCACCTATTCCATGCCAAAAAATCCCTTCCATATAGCCTAGCCTGCTTGTCACACCTGTAGTGACGAGCAGTCACTCTCCAAATTACTCTCCCAAACTTGTACAGAAACAGAGATCCCATGGCTTTTCTCTCCAGTCACCTACTCCTCTCATGACCCAGTATCACTCAGGACTGAAGCATCTGTATCACATCCTCTGCCAGGGTTTTGACTACCTCTTGTTGTATCCTGAAATGAGGAATATCCTACCCACTACCTTTCCCACTCCTCCCACAGTGGTAGTCAACCATCCCCCAAAACTGTGCAATTTTGTTGTACAGCCCTATTCTTCTTCTTGTCCCATGCTCCAAACCCTTTGCTTCATGGCTCATATCATTATAATAGATTTAGATGCAAGATCTGTCCAGACATCCTCCCAGCACCATCTAGTCCAGTGTGGTCACAGGAATCTCCTATCCCATCAAAGGCAGAGCTACCTTGAAAGCAATCATGTAATCTACAAACTAAGCTGCAAGCAATGTGCTGCTTTCTACATGGGCACGACAACAAAAAAGCTGCCTGTCCATATGAATGGCTACAGCCAATTTGTGGCCAAGGGACAACTGGAACACTCAGATGCTGAGTATGCTGTCCCACACAATGTGCTTCAGTTCAGTGACTGCGTCACAGTCTGTACCATCTGAGTCTTTCCTACCAATACAAGTTTTTCTGAACGGTGGAGGTCGAACTCACCCTGCAATATATCCTCCAATCCTGTAACCCCCTGGTGTCAGCCTTTGCTTGTCACTGTGCTCTACCTGTGAATCCCCTTTCTCCTCCCACTCCAGCACTACACAGCTTTCTATTCTGCCAATACACTCACTAGTCTTTTTCCCCTTCTCTACCTTTCTGGCTCTTTTCTCTCTCAGATCTCTTCCCCCTCAAAACCTCCAGACTGCTCCTAGCAGCCCTACTCTGTCCCCACCACATCCCTGCATTGCTCCCACAAGCAGCACTATGCCTTCCCCCACTCCTACTCTGCTAGCCCTCCCATAGCCACCCTACACTGCCTCCTGACTGCCCATCACCCCCGTCAGATTGCTGCTTCCATTACATGCAGTTACTGTTTGCAACCAGGCCACGGTAGCTGGAGACAGTGGTCATCTGTGTGTGTGTGTGTGTGTGTGTGTGTGTGTGTGACAGAGAGAGAGGGAGAGAGAGAGAGAGAGAGAGAGAGAGAGAGAGAGAAAGAGAGTATGTGTGTGTTTTCTGTTTTGGAAGAACACCTTTTGGCCAAAAGCATAAATGTAAAGCAGTCTTTTCATTGTTCCTGTATGCGACTCAGCATCTCCTCTAGATGGTACATCTTCCTTTTCATAATATTGTTGTTTTTCCGTACTGGACTTTCCATTGTATGATTCTGCTATTAATATATCATGACAACTGTTCACATTATGAAAAATAACAAAAAAATGAATCTATCCAAATATGTAATTGTAATGGAGGATATATTGCAGGGTGAGTTCGACCTCCACCGTTCAGAAAATCTTGTGTAGGTAGGAAAGACTCAGATAGTACAGGCTGTCCATCTTGGTTATGCTTGTTGCTGAACATGCATTTATTTACTCATAATTGGCTAATTAAAGCTATTGGATGTTTTAAACCTTAGCATGCCAAGCCAGGTCCTCTAGGGACCCTAGAGTGTGATTTTTAGTGATACTGCTGCAACTATAAGAATCTGTTTATTTTTTTTTATTTTTGTATGTTCCCTGCATCTGTTTAAAATATATATTACATAAAAAGATCTATGATGCTTTCATTAAAAAATGTATAAAAAATAAAAACTGTAGGGGTGCTGGCATAACATCACTTGGTATACTACATTACATATTTGTTGATGTTGACCTCCACCTGTCCAATGGCCAGCTTCACACGTCTGTCCACATCAGACCCACCAACAAGCAACAGTACCTCCATTATGACAGCTGCCACCCATTCCACATCAAACGGTCCCTTCCCTACAGCCTAGGTCTTCGTGGCAAACGAATCTGCTCCAGTCCGGAATCCCTGAACCATTACACCAACAACCTGACAACAGCTTTCGCATCCCGCAACTACCCTCCCGACCTGGTACAGAAGCAAATGACCAGAGCCACTTCCTCATCCTCTCAAACCCAGAACCTCCCACAGAAGAACCACAAAAGTGCCCCACTTGTGACAGGATACTTTCCGGGACTGGATCAGACTCTGAATGTGGCTCTCCAGCAGGGATACGACTTCCTCAAATCCTGCCCTGAAATGACATCCATCCTTCATGAAATCCTCCCCACTCCACCAAGAGTGTCTTTCCGCCGTCCACCTAACCTTCGTAACCTCTTAGTTCATCCCTATGAAATCCCCAAACCACCTTCCCTACCCTCTGGCTCTTACCCTTGTAACCGCCCCCAGTGTAAAACCTGTCCCATGCACCCTCCCACCACCACCTACTCCAGTCCTGTAACCCGGAAGGTGTACATGATCAAAGGCAGAGCCATGTGTGAAAGCACCCACGTGATTTACCAACTGACCTGCCTACACTGTGACACATTCTATGTGTGAATGACCAGCAACAAACTGTCCATTCGCATGAATGGACACAGGCAGACAGTGTTTGTTGGTAATGAGGATCACCCTGTGGCTAAACATGCCTTGGTGCACGGCCAGCACATCTTGGCACAGTGTTACACTGTCCGGGTTATCTGGATACTTCCCACTAACACCAACCTATCTGAACTCCGGAGATGGGAACTTGCTCTTCAATATATCCTCTCCTCCCGTTATCCACCAGGCCTCAATCTCCGCTGATTTAAAGTTGCCGCCACTCATACCTCACCTGTCATTCAACAACATCTTTGCCTCTGCACTTCTGCCTCGACTGACATCTCTGCCCAAACTCTTTGTCTTTAAATATGTCTGCTTGTGTCTGTATATGTGTGGATGGATATGTGTGTGTGTGCGAGTGTATACCCGTCCTTTTTTCCCCCTAAGGTAAGTCTTCCCGCTCCCGGGATTGGAATGACTCCTTACCCTCTCCCTTAAAATCCACATCCTTTCGTCTTTCCCTCTCGTTCCCTCTTTCCTGATGAAGCAACCGTTGGTTGCGAAAGCTTGAATTTTGTGTGTAAGTTTGTGTTTGTTTGTGTGTCTATCAACCTGCCAGTGCTTTCGTTTGGTAAGTCACATCATCTTTGTTTTTAGATATATTTTTCCCACTTGGAATGTTTCCCTCTATTATATACATTACATATTTGGAAAGATTCATTTTTTTGTTATTTTTCATAATGTGAACACCATAAAGTCTGAAAAATGCCCCGTAAGCAAATCATAGAAATGACATTTTTCGGGTGCTGGATGTGATCTCAGTAACCCACAAGATGTCTGGAGTAAATCTGATGAGGATTTTATTCCAGAACAAGATATGTCAGAATCAGAAGATAACTTTGATTATAATTCAGAAGAACGTGACATAGCCAATGAAAATATTGTTCGGGATTATGATGAAGGGATTGGATTTATTGCAGAGTCGGGACAAAAGTGTCCCCTGACTCACTGTTGTCAATGTAACTTTGTCAAAGGATCTTTCACGCCAACAAATGCAATTGATCTTTCACCCACGATGTCCAAAGTTTTCAAAATTTTCTTCGATGAGCAAATTGTAGATACTATATACATCTTCACCAATGCTGAAGTGTCGTGTGTTGTTCAGTGTTACAAAGCAAATGCTGCTTTGAACAGGATGAGAATTAGGTCAGATGTAGTTTAGTTTTTGTTAAACTAAGAGTGTTTATTGGTGAGCTACTGATTGCTGGAGCTCTTCACAGCTGAAAGGAATGTTTCTGAAATGTGAGCAACAAATGGAAAAATTTTTACTGCTCTCATGGTATGGAATCAGTTTGCACGTATTTTTCAGTTTATCGGGTTTGACAATAAAGCAGCACATCAGCAATTCGTATTCAATTGAAATGTATCTTTAGACATCCCAACAATCTAATCTGAGTAACCTTCTACAGTATTATGTAAGAAATTAAGAAAAAACACAGGTCCCTTAAGATTCCAGCTTGGTAAGCAGAGTTTACGATTTAGGCTTGGTATCCTAAGGGTTAAAATGGACAGAACAGTATGTAGTGATGGCACTCTTTCATGGATGTTGCAGAATATAACTTGTAACAACCATGCTAGTGTTCATGTAAAAATAAAATGTTGCATCATCACAAAATGAGGGCAAAGCTTTGTGCTATTGATAAACACAAAATTTTGTTCTCATTTTGTGATAGGGACTTTGTGAACGATAGTGAGGCCATGTAGGAGGCATGACAGTTACAAATTGTATTCACCTGAGCCATGAGATAACATCATCACCATGGTGCATGGTATCACATGGAAATGGGTTACAGCCAAAGTTGACCAAACCTGGGTAAATAAAAGCATGCTCATCAGTAAATACACCCAAGGTGGATGATGAATATTTTCTCTACAATTATTTTGGCTGTGGAACCCAAAATGTAAATACTTATCCTAATGATGGTTTATCATTTTTTCAAACATTGGACTATTTTTTGGTGGGGAAATGCAACTTCAAAGAAGCAGCTGCCACAAGTACCTTCAGCCCGTAATGTCAAACTTTTATTATTGTTACATTAATGCATACCATATTGGGAAAAATTTAGCATCTACCCTTAATGAAATATCAATGATTATGAAAAGAATATATTGCTACTCACTGTAAAGATGACTCATTGATTTGCACACTGGCACAGAGAAAAAAATCTGCTACACACTGAACTTTTGGCCAAAGCCTTCTTCAGGAAAGAAAGGAAAACACACACATATTCACACAAACAGGCTCAACTCATGCACAAATGACCCTGTTGGATATATCAAAGACCTACTCTCCTCCCGATATGTACTCTCCTCCCCACTTCTTTGTCACCAATCCCTCCAACCAAAGCCAGCTTAATTGTAACATTGAACTGTGCCCCACCCAGTCTGTACCACCATCCAATTATGATCCTCCCTGTCCTACCCTCTCACCTAACTACACCCTGGTCACAATTCAGACATTCCTTACCTCCAACAAGGCCTCTCATCCTTCACGAAGTCCCTTCCTAAGAGCACCAGCCTCTCAGTAGGAGAAAGGACAACCATATAGAATCTCAAAACAGATCCTCATATAATCATATTACCTGCAGACGAAGGTTCCACTACTGTTATGAACTGCAGTGTCTACTTGGCGGAAGGCTTCTGCCAATTGTCTGATGACTCCTCCATATATAAACCCTGCCAGAGTGATCCCATACCAGAAGTCCAACATAATTTCAAGTCCCTGCTTAAAGCCTAATGCCCTTCCAAGAACCTCTTCCCTGAATCCATTTCCCTCCTCACCCCTGTGACACCTCACAAACCCATTTCTACATGTTCCCCAAAACCCACAAATCCAGCACTGCTGAACACCCTATTGCAGCTTGTTATTGTGCCCCACTGAAAGAATTTTGGCACTAATTGGCCAACAGCACCAACCAATTGCCCATAATCTAGCCTCCGACATCAAAGATACCATCACTTCCTTCACCAACTGCCATTCATCACAACCCCTTTACCACCTGGATTCTGTTGATGCCACTTCCCTATACACCAACATTCCTCATGCTCATGGTCTTGCTGCTATTGAACACTACCTCTCCCAATGTCCTTCAGACTCCTCATCCACTACCTAATTCCACATAAACCTTACTAACTCTGTCCTAACACTCAAGGGTATACTAAAAGATCCACAGGGGAGCCACATGCACTTGCGTAGCACACTTCTATGCCAATCTGTTTGGGCCATCTAAATTAAACCTTCCTAGCCACCCAAAACCCCAGGTCTGGTTCAGATTCATTGATAATATATTCGTGATCTGGCACTCTATCCCCCTTCCTTCACAACCTCAACACTTTCTCTCTCACCTGCCTCACCTGGTCCTCCTCAACCCACCACGCCACCTTCCTGGACGCTGGTCTCCTCCTCTCTGAGTGCTCTGTCCTGACCTTTGTGTGCATTAAACTCACCAACCACCAACAATACTTACGTTTTGACAGGTGCCATCCCTTTCACACCAAAAAATCCACCCCATACAGCCCGGCCACTGGCGACACCGTATCTGCAGTGAGATGCCCAGTATTCTGAAGGACTCACAGAGGCCTTCATGAACAGGCACTATCCCCCTGACCTAGTCTGCAAACAGATTTCCTGTGTCCCTTCCCTTAACTCCTCCAATTGTCCCACTGCAGACTGGAACAACTGAACCAAATTCTTCACCCAGCCTTAATTATTCACCATCATGCCCTGAATTGAGAGACATCCCACCCAAGATTCATCCCACCCCTTCTAAAGGGGAGTTCTGTTGTCCATCCAACCTCTACAGCACCCTAGTCCATCCCTATGCCACTCCCAATCCCAGCCTTTGCTACAGGGGTCATAACCCTGTGGAAGACCCAGGTGAAAAATCTGCCCAGTCCACCTCCCTAGCACTTCGTATTGCAGTCCTATCACAGAATTATTCTACACCATCACAGGTCAAGCCACCTGTGAAAGCAGCCATGTCATGTACCCATTCTGCTACAATCATTGCACAGCTTTTTATATTGGTTTGATTACCAACTGGTTCTTCACAAGGATGAATAGACTCTGCCAAACTGTGACCAAGAGCAAAGTGGACCAACCTGTGGCACAAAATTCAGCTGAACATAGCATGCTTGACTTCAGTGGCTACTTCATAGCCCGTGCCATCTGAATCCTCTCCCCCACCCAACTGTGCAGATGAGAGTAAACCTTACAACACATTCTCCATTACAGAAATTATCCCACCCTCCACATATGATAATGTACAGTCCCCACAACCTCAACCCAACAGTGTCTGCCCCCCCCCCCCCCTCCCTGTCATATCACGTCCTCCCAAATCATTACCTGTCACACCCCAGACAGCTGTTTTTGCTGAACACAACATTTGCAGTGTGCCCAGAGCGGCTGGAGATAGAGCTCATGTAAATGTGAGGAAGGCTTTGGCCAAAATCTCAGTTTTAAAAGTTTTTTTTCTGCATCTCAAGATGTTGTCTTCACAGTGTATGGTAGTCTATCCTTTTCATAATTGTTGATAGTCCAACTTGTCCTTTCCACTGTTTTATTTGATGGAAGCTTCTATCACTGAATGACCCATGTGATAACATAATTTTGATTTGCAGATAGGCAAAACAAAAAGATTGTCAGAAATGGGCTTTCAGCCAACAATGACTTTGTCAAAAATAGACGACACACAGACAGACATGCACACATACACACACACACACACACACACACACACACACACACAAACACAGTTCACACACACGTGAGTGCAGTTACTGGCAGCTGAAGCCACACTGCGAGCAGCAGCAGCAGTGTATGATGGGAGTGGCAACTGAGTGAGGGTATGGAGGAAGCTGGGGTGGAGAGGGGCAGATATAGTAGGCTAGGGAATGGGGGGACAGTGAAATGCTGCTGGGGAGCACACAGAGATCAGGTCGAGAGAGGGTATGGCAGTTAGGGGCAGTTGGGAGGTTGGACAGAGGGCAGGTGAAAGGTGTGGGCAGGGTGGGAGGGGATGCGGATAGTAGAAAAGGAGAGAAGTAAAAAGACTGGGTGTGTTGGTGGAATGAGGGCTCTGGAGTGCTTGAATGAAAACACAGAAGGGGCTGGATGGTTGAGGACAGTGACTGACGAAGGTTGAGGCCAGGAGGGTTATGGGATTGTAGGATATATTACAGGGAGAGATCCCACCTGAGCAGTTCAGAAAAGATGATGGGGTGGGAAGGATCCATACAGCTTCTTGGCCACAGTTTGTTAGTGGCCATTCATGCAGACAATCAGCTTGTTGGTTGTCTTGCCCACATAGAATGTAGTGCAGTGGTTGCAACTTAGCTTGTAGAGCACATGACTGGTTTCACAGCTAGCCCTGCCTTTGATGGTATAGGTAATCAGCCTCCCTAGTCACTATGACCAACTACCATATTTACTCGAATTTAAGCCGCACTCAAATATAAGCTGCACCTGAAAAATGAGACTCGAAATCAAGGGAAAAAAAATTTCCCGAATCTAAGCCGCACCTTAAATTTGAGACTCGAAATTCAAAGGGAGAGAAAAGTTTTAGGCTGCACCTCCAAATCAAAACAAAGCTGGTCCATTGTAATATGAGACACAATTTAGGTCGAATGAATGACGATACAGCTACAGTAGTTTGGTTCGAGTCGTAAGCTTCGCATTTAGGCTTTACCAGGTAGCCATTGCTATGCGTCAGGCATTCTGTCCGTATTTATACGGGTACCCCTCCTTGTCTGGTTCGAATCGACTGCTTATTTTTCTTTGATCTGATAAGTGCTGTTCTCTTTGTTATAGGTGTTTACGTCACTCTAAGCTGAAAATGCAGTACTGTGCTGTGTCATGCATTGTTTGTCGCTTTCTGATAATGAGTGTTTACGTCCTGTCACCGCTCGCGGCATGGCTTGCATTTGTGCATGCTACTGCCACTTTCTTTTTAAAAAAAAATAAAAAAAAAAAAAAAAAAATGAGGAATCGTCTCATTAGTGAAACAATGGCAAGAGGCTGCTATTTGTTGTTACTTACACTGCTGCTTTCTTTGATAATGATCAAAAAGAACCAAATAATAGACTGTGTATGATGGAAGATGTTCTGAACGAGAGTTTAGCGAAAATTTTTCTCCGTTTGAAAATCTTTGCAGACGCCTCTTTAGTACATTACATTCTGCACAGAAATTAGAGTCATCTTAGATTTAAAAATCTAGTCAATTGCTGTGCTTCATTTCTGACTGTATCACTATTAGGCATAAGAGTAATATGAATATAAACATGACATGATATGTATATTCTTCCGCATTTACTGTTGTCTCCCTCTAATTTCATAGTTTATTAGGCAGACAGTATTTAAATGAGATAGCAACAAACATGAAAGAATACATGGCAAAATGTTTATATTCGTATTATTCTTATGGTGAAGAGAATACTGGATGTGATTCACAATTCATAAAAGTTCCTATTAGCAACCATCTCTTCTCACAGGTAGGAAAAAATTCAGAACGTAGAGTTGGCCATATTGACAAACATCCCAAACAGTCTTTCCAGTCAGATTTTCGTAGTACAGTGAAATGCTTCCACATTCGAAGATGAACAATACGGAATTTGTATCTACTTCATTGGATAATGTATGAAAATACAGTGGTCGAAACTCGAGGCAGTGAAAAAAGCTCATCTTCCACCTTTTTTTAAATTTATTTACTGACACATAGGTTTTGGCGCCAGTATTTATCTTTGTGCCTGCAAAGCATGCCTGTGCAGCGCTACATATATTCGACGGCAGAAGTTAGTTGTGGCAGCACCGACCAACATTTTTCAGAACTTCTGCTCAGTTTGCACTCTATTCTAAGCCGCAGGCGGTTTTTTGGACTACAAAAACTGGAAAAAAAGTGCGGCTTAGATTCGAGTAAATACGGTATGTCCTCACCCACAATTACTTCTCCTTTGAAGGCCTTACTGATGGACAAATCTATAGTATGGCTATGGACACCCACATGGCACCATACCACGCCAGGCTACTCATGGGCAATCTAGAGGAATCTTTTCTAAACTGCCAGAATCCTACACCCTAACCAGGTTCAGATTTACTGATGACATCTTTGCAATCTCGATTGAGGGTGAGGACACCTTATCCACATTCCTCCAAAACCTCAACAGCTTCTCCCCCATTTCCTTCCTCTGGTCCTACTAAACCCAACAAGTCACCTTCCTAGATGTTGACCTCCACCTCAAAGATGGCTATATCTGTAACTCTGTCCATATCAAACCTACTAACCACCAGCAATACCTCCACTTTGACATCTGCCACCCAATCCACACCAAGAAGTCCCTTGCATACAGCCTAGCCACCTGTGGTCGTCGCATCTCCAGCAACGAACAGTCTCTCTCGAAATATACTGAGGGTCTCACTGAAGCCTTCACAGACCGTAATTATTGTCCCAACCTTGTATGAAAATGAACTCACGTGCCTTATCTTTCCAGTCTCCCACCACCTCCCAAAGTCTCAACGTCTGCCCACAGAGCAGCATTTCCCCTCATAACTCAGTACCACCCAGGACTGGAGCAACTGAACTACATTCTCTGCAGGGTTTTGACTGTCTCTCGTCATGCCCTGAAATGAGAAATGTCCTGCCCACTATCCTTCCCATCTCTCCTGCAGTGGTATTCCACTGTCCACCAAACCTAACAATATACTCTTCCATGCCTACACAACCCCTGTTCCCAACCCCTCACTTCATGGCTCATATCCCTGTAATAAGCCTTGATACAAGACCAGTCCCATACATACTCCCTCCAGCACCTACTCCAGTCCAGTAACAAACATCACCAATGCCACCAAAGACAGGGCTAGCTGTGTAACCAGTTATGTGATCTACAAGCTAAGCTGCAACCACTGTGCTGCATTCTATCTGGGCATGACAACCACAAGCTGTCTGTCTGCATGAATGACCACCGACAAACTGTGGGCAAGAAACAAGTGAACCATCCTGTTGCTGAGCACGCTGCCCAACATGACATCCTTCACTTCAAAGACTGCTTCACAGCCTGTGCTGTATGGATTCTTCCCACCAATACCTCCTTTTCTGAACTGCATAGGTGGGATCTCTGCCTGCAATATGTCCTACTTTCCTCTAGTACCTTCCGCCGGGGAAGTCGAACATGCGCCAGAACACATGGACATGGTCACCCCACAGAGGGCTCCACCTCCGCGGCGGCTATTCCGCGCAGCGGATCTCACGCAGCGAGGGCGCCACCGCTTCGCCACATGCAGACAGCGGCCAATGGCAGCTTATATAGGGACCCGCTCTGCCCTAGTCCAGTCAGTCTGGTACTCGCTCTGGATTTCGTTTCTATCTCGGTGGTACTGCGTTCGGGTCATTGCTCGTTGTTGACATTTGCCTGGCTCTGGTTCTGAGTGGATTTACTGTTGGTGTTTGCTGTTGTGGTTTCCACAAGCCTCCATTGTTTATCTTTTCCTTGTTGTGTCAGTCATAGTCGGTCGTGGTTGGTTGTTGTCAGTTGTCGTTGGTCTGTCGCCCGACTCATCCTGTGTTTACCCGGTGGTGCGCGCTCCACCGTCGGCGGCTTCCCCGCCTGGCGGCTCCGATCCACAGCCCTAGGCATTCCCGCAGTTGGTTTTGGTTACTACATTTCCCATAATTCTGACCTCAACCTTCATTAGCCATTGTCCTCACCTGTCCAGTCCCTTCTGTGTTCCCATTCCAGCACATCACAGCCCCCATTCCACCAACACAACCAGCCTTTTTACTTCTCTCCTTTTCTGCTACCCTCAACCCCTCTCACATCGCCCACACCTCTCACCTGCCCTCTGTCTAACCTCCTGACTGCATGTAGCTGTCCTATCCCCTCTCCGCCTCTTCCCTGCATGCTCTCCAGCAGCACTTCACTGTCCCCGACCCATACCCTACTATCCCTCTCCTCCCTGCCTGTGCCTCCTCTTTACCCCCACACAGTTGTCTCTCCTGTCATGCACTACTGCTGCTGCTCGCAGTGTGTCTTCAGCTGCCACAGACTGCACTCATGTTAGTGTGTGTGTGTGTTACGTTTGCATGTATGTCTGTGTGTGTCATCTATTTTTGACAAAGGTCTTCTTGGCCGAAAACTCATTTGTCACAGTATTTTTGTTGTGCCTATCTGCGACTCAGTATCTCCGCTATATGGTGAGTAGTAACTTTCGTTTTCATAATATTGTTACATACCATCCTGGATTTTCATTGTTTGATCATTTTGATTTCACGTTTTGGAAGTAATCTGTTAGATGCAAGGAGTTACTCTTCCTGTTCGTAGTGAAAAGAAGTATATTTATTAAACTGATCTCTCTTTTCAATTTTTTTTAAGCTGAAATACATCTACTACATTCCATCATCTTGATTTCATGCTTGTCTCATAAATTCTTTAACTGAGACAATTTTTCCATTAATTGCTCTGTCATCCTTTTATTTTTTCTCTGTGTCCCTGTTTTTCTAACCTCATTAGTTTTTGTAGAGGGATCTTAGTGCTGCATTTCAACAGGCGTTATTATATGTATGTAACAACCACTGTGCTGCACAACACAATGAAAAAATTACCTTCTCATGTTCAACAATTTTTTTAATGCTATACATTGGTCATAAACTACAACATTGCAGATAAGAGCCTGCTTGTGATATTATAATTCAGTACACGAAGGGAGGAGGATTGAAGTTAAGATCCCATGAAAATGAAAATTATGAATTATGGACTACTAGTTATATATTCAAGATTGTGCAAGGGAATGGCTCTGTTCTTTTTGAAGTATCATAATAACATTCAGCCAAATGGCTGGACGTCATGGAAAGCCTCAGTTATAGTTATGAAACGTAGATTTGAACTACATTCAATGTGAATATCATTGATGTTTCTGAAGCATGGTGCCATATCCCTAGTTGCTTTAAGGAAAAAGCTGGGCATACTAGATTGGGCATGTAATTTTCAACTCTTTAATTTTTTAGTGTTTGAAAAACATGTTACACATTCTGAATGGTGGGCTCCATATGGTTCCCAAGTTGTGCAACGACTGTAAACCATAAAATTACCAAATAAGCAGCAACCAGTTGCAAAATCATGTTTTATTTATTTACTTTTGCAAATTGATTTCAACTGATTAACAGCCATCGTCGGTGCTTTCAACGTATATATTCATGTTTATATAGTCATGTTTATGTTTGACCTGTGCTTAAGACTGTGTTACTACTCAGGGAACATATACGTTGAAAGCACCGATGATGGCTGTTAATCAGTTGAAATCGATTTGCAAAAGTAAATAAAGAAAACATGATTTTGCGACTGGTTGCTGCTTATTTGGTAATTTTATGTTACACATTCTTCATTTATTTATTTGTGTAGCCACAAAGCTCTTGAAATATTCTAAGATTTTTAAAAACCTGGTATCTACCAAGCAGATTTTTAACAGGGAAGACAGTAATGAGTTAGGAATACAAACATACTATCTAACAGAAGAATTGTTCCCCAGTTTGACAAATACAGCAGGGAATAGTGTGTGGAGTAACATCTTACAGTAATGCAGAATCATTAAAATTTAAATGTATGAGAATTACCATATGTGGGAAGGAGGTGAGGAAATGCAAATCATGCTTCTTAGGTGTATAATAAACAAATGACTATAATAATAGGTGAAAAAACGATTACAAAGAATAAAATGAAAGAGTTTCTGAATATATTGTAATTAAAAAAGGTCAATAGAAAAAACTCCAGAGGAAGTTGTGTGAAGAATGACAGTAATTTGGGAGGACTCTAGAAACAAAGAGAAAATTAAAATGAAATGTCATGAAAGAAATTATTAAAAGATGTTGAGAATTACAGATGGCTGTTTTCGTAGTGAAACTAGGAAATTTGAGAAAAAATGGTAATGCTGTTGCTGGTATCTGAAAATGATATTCTTGAAATTAGGTGATGTAACAGAAACTGTAAACACTATTAGTTTTCTTTGCTGAGATGTCTTTGAAGATGTTGCCACATGCTATGTGGTGTGCACTGTGGCATAGTGGTTAGCTGCACTGAAATACAGTATGTTAGTATTTTTTGAATATTGTGGAATATTAGATGATTGTTTTAATTCGGACATTCTTGAATATTCGATGTTTGTATAAATAGCTACACTCTCTCTCCAGGAGATCATTCTGTTCTGGCTTAGTATCATTAATAAACATGCTTTCAGTGCTAAGCATTGAACCTCGTTGAAGAACCTGCCATCAGATTTGGACTTCATTGTGGTTTCAGTGTGACATTGTTTGGTGGACACACAGGGTACTTCAAAACATCTACATCCCTATGGCTCCAATTACACAATGTAAAATCCGTCACCTATGGAACCAAAATAAAAGCAGTAACATTTTTCCTAAGATCTTTATATTCAGGAGGCAGATAGATTCCAAAACAGCAGTCAGCTCAACATCAGGCATCCATTAGTGTTTTTTGTGGATTATGGTAAGAACCTGACAAAATGGTGAAAAGATTCGACCAAGTCACCAAATATAACATGTAGGGCGACATAATGTGTTTGAGAAATGCGTATTTTTGCTTTGGAACCACAACCCAGCAGTGGTTCGAGAACAACATAGAGATACTCAATAACTGGGACAAATTCCAGGCTGAACTGAAGAAAACATTTGGTGACAATCCACTTAGAGGAAAAACAACTGAAGAACAGGGCCCAAGTTATGGGGAAATGAAGCAGTTGTGCATACAGAATGTTTAGAAGCTATGCCAAATTGTGAATCCAATATGACAGAAGCTGATAAAATCTCACACTTGATGAAAGGAGTCACAGAAGACATAGTTCTCTGGTAAAAGATGTCACAAGGAATTCATCAAGTGATGTTCCAGTGAATCAAGGAAATGCAACAGACAAAGAATCACATCAAAGATGTGTGACCAACTATTGAATGTTGTCCCTACGCCAATTTTGGAAGACCATTGTGAGCTTGTCTTTCTCATGTGGTAGATACTAGGAGAAGAGATACAGCAGTTAATGGCAGCCAGAAATGTCAGACTGTGCACACAAAGATAGCAGCCATGAAAGTCAACACCATATGTCAGGATGTAACAGTGAACATTCAGGAAGTGTATCAATCTTTAGTGCCGGCCACTGTGGCCGAGCTGTTCTAGGCACTTCAGTCCGGAACCACGCTGCTGCTGTGGTCGCAGGTTCGAATCCTGCCTCGGGCATGGATGTGTGTGATGTCCTTAGGCTAGTTAGGTTTAAATAGTTCTATGTCTAGGGGACTGATGACCTAAGATGTTAAGTCCCATAGTGCTTAGAGCCATCAATCTTTAGCACCAATCTCCAGCCTAAGCTGAACGCACCAGGAAGAGTAGACTGGGCCACCTCGGACTTAACGCCTCAACCATCAAATGACAACCCATCACCTGACTGACACAGGCATAACCAGTTTGTATGCCAGGTATAATACCCCAAAGAAGAACATATTTTCAGAGAACAGAACACCAGTGTGGATGCCATATACACATTGTACACTACTGCAGAGAAAGAAGGTGAGTTTTTGGTGACTACTGCACTGCTAGATTTCCAGCATCACAACAGTTTTATTCATGCTAGTCAAATGCAGACAGTTATTGTTGACCTGTGAGACGGAGCTCATTGCCATATCTGGGACAAGGTTCCTCCCCAACATGCTGTAGCTGTTTCCTGTCACCACAGAGAGTTAACCAGCTACTTATCTACTTCAGAAAAACTAAGTGAGTCAACCATCTGTGGAAGTGAGGCTGCCACAAATGCAAATCCTGCATGGATGATAGTCACCAAGATCACAGGAAATGTCATTGATGTCATCATCAACAGCCAACTTATTGGGGCACCAGTCAGAGGCTTCCATTTCTGTAACATTGGAGGCTTATTGTCATCAGGCAAAGAACACTACATCAGTTATCTGAAAGTGATTGTGCTGAAAGTTGCAAATGAAAAAGGTGTCCAGTCGACAGGAACATATATTGCAATAATTACTATCAATGACGGAATGCAGTCTTTCGAATTTGTCACTTTAACAGAATGTAGTCATAATGCTGTTCTTGGATGGGGCTACTTGCTGGCATTGCAAGCAGTCATAAGACTGGAAGATCAGAGCTCCAGATTGACAGAGCTATTCTAAGAAGCAGACATAACAAAGATTGTCCTCGGCAGGTGTTGTTATTGAAGATGTTGTTATTCTGCCATCATCTGTGAAATGAGTTCAAGTCGTTAATTGAGATGGTTAGTTAAATTATGAAGCTTTTTGTTGATTGCAAAAAGCTATTCAGGCTAACAAAGTAAATTCATATGCCAGTGAAGATCACAAGCATTGCTGGTGGTCAAGGAGAACTTTGGATCACTAATTGTCATGAGTGGCCACAACTCATCCTTAAAGGTAGGTGCATCAGCTGAATCAGTCAAGGAAGGGCAGCTTAATGTCATCGATCTAGCCATTCTGCGTCAGTTTTTGGATTCTTTCAAATCTGGTGTGGAGAAAAGACAGACAAGTGGCCTATGATAAAACATTGTATCAATTCTGGGGATCATTCACGAACTAGCTGGTACTTATACAGAGTGTTGACAGCTGAATAATGGGTAATACAGGACGAAATGGAGAAGATGACATCATTGAACCTTCAGAGAAACCTTGGTCCTCTCCTATGGTGCTTGTGAATGAGGTTGACACTTAGTTTTTCTGTGTGCACTACTGACAACTGAACAAAGTCACAAAGAAAGATGTCTACCCACTCTGCACATTGATGACACCCTAGGGCTAGTTGCTCCAACACTGCCCCACTGGGGAGGGGCATGTGTAGCATCAGCCTTCCTGCAGGCAGCTGTCAACACTTTAGACAACATGACTGATGGCCCAATAGCATGTGTTCTGTGCTTGCACAACTTGTTTGGTCACACTTGGTCACTTGGGATTGCCCTGTGTATTACTACCACATATACTACAGCCCAGCTGCAAGACTGCTTGCACATATGCAGTTTACCCACACCTTCCCAGCAGAGCCCATGCCTCCCTGCAGCTTCTGGGTGGGCATGCAAGCTATGGACATGTAGACAGACTGCCAGCGAAGCAAGAGTGAGGAAGCTGATTGGAAAAAGACTGACTTCGTAACTCCAAATAGCACTGTGAGTTTAAAGTTATGCTGTTTGAACTGTTTAACACTGCAGCCACTTTGGAACCTATGATGGACAACCTGCTTCTACATCTTAAATGGACCACATATATTTCCTATCTGGATGTCATGTCATTTTTTGTTAGCATTTGAAGGACATCTAAGTTGTCTGATGACATGTTGATATGTCTTCAGACTGCAGGCCTCTGTGTGAATCCTAAAAAGTGCGTCTTCGCTGACCAAGAAATAAAACTCTTGGGGTATCTAGTCAATGATGATGGAGTCTGTCATGTTGTTGTTGTTGTGGTCTTTAGTCCCAAGACTGGTTTGATGCAGCTCTCCATGCTACTCTATCCTGTGCAAGCTTCTTCATCTCCCAGTACCTACTGCAACCTACATCCTTCTGAATCTGCTTAGTGTATTCATCTCTTGGTCTCCCCCTACGATTTTTACCCTCCACGCTGCCCTCCAATACTAAATTGGTGATCCCTTGATGCCTCAGAACATGTCCTACCAACCGATCCCTTCTTCTGGTCAAGTTGTGCCACAAACTTCTCTTCTCCCCAATCCTATTCAATACTTCCTCATTAGTTATGTGATCTACCCATCTAATCTTTAGCATTCTTTGTAGCACCACATTTCGAAAGCTTCTATTCTCTTCTTGTCCAAACTATTTACCGTCCATGTTTCACTTCCATACATGGCTACACTCCATACAAATACTTTCAGAAATAACTTCCTGACACTTAAATCTATACTCGATGTTAACAAATTTCTCTTCTTCAGAAACGCTTTCCTTGCCATTTCCAGTCTACATTTTATATCCTCTCTACTTCGATCATCATCAGTTATTTTGCTCCCCAAATAGGAAAACTCCTTTACTACTTTAAGTGTCTCATTTCCTAATCTAATTCCCTCAGCATCACCCGACTTAATTCGACTACATTCCATTATCCTCGTTTTGTTTTTGTTGATGTTCATCTTATACCCTCCTTTCAAGATGCTATCCATTCCGTTCAGCTGCTCTTCCAGGTCCTTCGCTGTCTCTGACAGAATTACAATGTCATTGGCGAACCTCAAAGTTTTTATTTCTTCTCCATGGATTTTAATACCTACTCTGAATTTTTCTTTTGTTTCCTTTACTGCTTGCTCAATCTACAGATTGAATAACATCAGGGAGAGGCTACAACCCTGTCTCACTCCCTTCTCAACCACTGCTTCCCTTTCGTGCCCATCGACTCTTATAACTGCCATCTGGTTTCTGTACAAATTGTAAATAGCCTTTCGCTCCCTGTATTTTACCCCTGCCACCTTTAGAATTTGAAAGAGAGTCTTCCAGTCAACATTGTCAAAAGCTTTCTCTTAAGTCTACAAATGCTAGAAACGTAGGTTTGCCTTTCCTTAATCTTTCTTCTAAGATAAGTCGTAAGGTCAGTATTGCCTCACGTGTTACAGTATTTCTACGGAATCCAAACTGATCTTCCCTGAGGTCGGCTTCTACTAGTTTTTCCATTCGTCTGTAAAGAATTCGTGTTTTGCAGCTGTGGCTTATTAAACTGATAGTTCGGTAATTTTCACATCTGTCAACACCTGCTTTCTTTGGGATTGGAATTGTTATATTCTTCTTGAAGTCTGAGGGTATTTCGCCTGTTTCATACATCTTGCTCACCAGATGGTAGAGTTTTGTCAGGACTGACTCTCCCAAGGCCGTCAGTAGTTCCAATGGAATGTTGTCTACTCCGGGGGCCTTGTTTCGACTCAGGTCTTTCAGTGCTCTGTCAAACTCTTCACGCAGTATCGTATCTCCCATTTCATCTTCAACTACATCCTCTTCCATTTCCATAATGCTGTCCTCAAGTACATCGCCCTTGTACAGACCCTCTATATACTCCTTCCACCTTTCTGCTTTCCCTTCTTTGCTTAGAACTCGGTTTCCATCTGAGCTCTTGATGTTCATACAAGTGTTTCTCTTATCTCCAAAGGTCTCTTTAATTTTCCTGTAGGCAGTATCTATCGTATCCCTAGTGAGATAAGCCTCTACATCCTTACATTTGTCCTGTAGCCATCCCTGCTTAGCCATTTTGCACTTCCTGTCAATCTCATTTTTGAGATGTTTGTATTCCTTTTTGCCTGCTTCATTTACTGCATTTATATATTTTCTCCTTTCATCAATTAAATTCAATATTTCTTCTGTTACCCAAGGATTTCTACTAGCCCTCGTCTTTTTACCTACATGGTCCTCTGCTGCCTTCACTACTTCATCCCTCAAAGCTACCCATTCTTCTTCTACAGTATTTCTTTCCCCCATTCCTGTCAATTGTTCTCTTATGCTCTCCCTGAATTTCTGTACAACCTTTGGTTCTTTCAGTTTATCCAGGTCCCATCTCCTTAAATTCCCACCTTTTTGCAGTTTCTTCAGTTTTAATCTACAGGTCATAACCAATAGATTGTGGTCAGAGTCCACATCTGCCCCTGGAAATGTCTTACAATTTAAAACCTGGTTCCTAAATCTCTGTGTTACCATTATATAATCTATCTGATACCTTTTAGTATCTCCAGGGTTCTTCCATGTATACAACCTTCTATCATGATTCTTAAACCAAGTGTTAGCTATGATTAAGTTGTGCTCTGTGCAAAACTCTACCAGGCGGCTTCCTCTTTCATTTCTTAGCCCTAATCCATATTCACCTACTATGTTTCCTTCTCTCCCTTTTCCTACACTCGAATTCCAATCACACATGACTATTAAATTTTCGTCTCCCTTCACTATCTGAATAATTTCTTTTATTTCATCATACATTTCTTCAATTTCTTCGTCATCTGCAGAGCTAGTTGGCATATAAACTTGTACTACTGTAGTAGGTGTGGGCTTCGTATCTATCTTGGCCACAATAATGCGTTCACTATGCTGTTTGTAGTAGCTTACCTGCATTCCTATTTTCCTATTCATTATTAAACCTACTCCTGCATTATCCCTATTTGACTTTGTGTTTATAACCCTGTAGTCACCTGACCAGAAGTCTTGTTCCTCCTGCCACCGAACTTCACTAACTCCCACTATATCTAACTTTAACCTATCCATTTCCCTTTTTAAATTTTCTAACCTACCTGCCCGATTAAGGGATCTGACATTCCATGCTCCAATCCGTAGAACGCCAGTTTTCTTTCTCCTGATAACGACATCCTCTTGAGTAGTCCCCGCCCGGAGATCTGAATGGGGGACTATTTTACCTCCGGAATGATCTGTCATGATCCTGAGGAAATAAGAGCAGTCACAGATTTTCTAATTCCTTGGCGCATTTGTGATGTGAGGACTTCTCTCTGAATGTGCTCGTTCCTCCAGCAATTGATAAAGGACTTCTGTACCAAGTCCTGGCCAGCAATGTAAAATGCCTGAGCGTTTTTAAGTTGGGGCAAATGCCCAGGATAAATGCCCAGACATTTATGCATTTTAAAGATGAATTGATAAGTGGTATTTTAAACAAATTTTAAAATTATATTTTTTATTGGAAAAGGTGTTTTGCAGCACTGCTTCTGTAATGGTTGGGTAACCAAGTTCAGAAAGCTGCTTGAGTGTTAGGGAAGAGTTGTTAGGGGAAAGTAATTGGACTGTGAAGGTAACAGTACATTTTTGATGAGGTGAGTTCTTGGGGTAGCACACAATAAAAAAGAAAACATAATCAAGTTTAAAAGTAATTCCTGAAATAAAGTAGAGTTTATATTAAGTAGGTAGCCTGTAAGTAGTATTTTTACATATACTATACTACTGTAAAAATATTAGAGTTCAAAAAGTTTTTCCA